>NC_053024.1:160092478-160347664 GCF_003073215.2 Triticum urartu
GTACTACCAAAATATATATATTACCTTGCATACCTCAAAGCCTCTTAGCAGGCTCATAAAGGCTTCATGCAACCCGCTTTCGGTGGATGAAATCCTCTCAAACACCGTATCCATTAAAGTACGATGCGCCTCTGAGATAGCCACTTGCTCCAGAATACTCATCAGTGCATCCAGTTGTGCACCGGACAGTCTCAGACTCTTTCTGTTGCTCTCCTTAGGAGCCGAATACTCCGGACTTCGGGTGGCCGAAGGGTTATCTTCTGGCCTTGGGGGATCAGGAGAAATCCTCCGTGACGACACCTCAGGGTCGTCCGCCTCATGAGGCGGCAAAGCATGGGGAGGCGTTTCGCTCTCCATCATCTCCGGAAGAAGATCCCCCGAAGACGAACTCTGTTGAGAAGGGCTATGATCCGAGCTACAAGACATATGTCTGGGTTATTGTACTCAGAAAGAGAGCAGAATATATTTACTATAAAGTACTCTTGTTTACTCACAGCTCGGTGGAGGGCTGATCCCCTTGCAGGCACTGTGTGGTAGGAATGCTCTCCGGGGCAGGGCCCCCTGGCGAAGGTTTCTTCCCTTGTTTGGAAACCCCTATTTCCAAGTCATCAGAGGCGGCCCTTTTCCTTCCTTGAGGAGAAGGAATTTCAGATTCTTCTCCCCGATTATCCTCCTTCGCAGAGACACCAATTTCCCCGGTTTGGATGAGCAATGCGTGAAGTCTGCTCTCGGCTCCTTTATTACTCCCTTTATCTTCCCCTGATGGTGCTTGATAAGGTGTAAGCTCGAGCATCCTGGCTAGTAAAGGATCCGGTGAGCCTTCGGGAAGGGGGGGCGAACACCTGATCATCTTTGCCTTTTTTATCCAGTCCTGATGAAAAGCGGTTGTTCAGACAGTGTGTTCGACCGAAGAAATACTTACAGGGGTATATGGACGATTGCAGTTTAGACCCGCATCCTCAGTGGTGTCCGGACACTTTATCCGTGATCCGAAGAACAATCCATACATCCCTTCGAGCGTCATGCCGAAGAATTGCTGAATAGTTCGCGGTCCTTCCAGATTGAACTCCCACATATGGAGAGGTCGACGTTGACATGGCAGGACCCGACGAACTAGCACGACTTGCATTACCTTGACAAGGCTGACGTCTCTCTTCAGGAGATCTCGGATGCGACTCTGCAATGTCGGCACATCATTAACTAGCCCCCAATCCAGCCCCTTGTTGACCCATGACGCCAGTTGTGGCGGGGGGCCCGAACGGAAGGCGGGGGCAGCTACCCATTTAGTACTTCGGGGAACGGCGATGTAAAACCACTCCCGCTGCCACAAAGTGGGCATCTCTAGGAAGGAACCCTTTGGCCATGGAGCATCGGCGCCTTTGCTTATTATAGCACCTCCGCATTCTTCTTGTCGCCCATTGATCATCTTCGGCTTTACATTGATGGTCTTGAGCCATAAGCCAAAGTGAGGGGTGATGCAGAGGAAGGCCTCACACACGACGATGAACGACGAGATGTGAAGGATGGAATCCAGAGCCAGATCATGGAAATCGAGCCCGTAATAGAACATAAGCCCTCTAACAAAGGGATCAAGAATAAAGCCTAGCCCTCAAAGGAAGTGGGAAACGAATACGACACTCTCGTTGGGTTCAGAAGTGGGGATGACCTGCCCTTGAGCAGGCAGCCTATGCGAGATTTCGGCGGTCAGATACCTGGCTTCTCTTAGCTTCTTGATGTCCTCCTCTGTCAGATACCTTTCTTCTCTTAGCTTCTTGATGTCCTCCTCTGTGATAGAGGAGGCCATCCACCGACCATGAAGGTTGGATCCGGACATGATTGAAGGTCCGAAGTGCTTAGCCTGAGCCTTGGGTGTTGGAACTCGAGGTGGGGGAAGGATTCGATTGAGCGCGAGAAGAAAGGACAAGCCTTGGCCCCTTTATAAAGAGGGAGAATATCAAGCGTCCTCCGCGTGGCCATTTGGAACTTGCCTAAAATTGAGGAGTCATACCAACAGGCATGATTGGGTTACCCATACCTGTATTGATGAGAATCCTGTGATAAGGGGAAGACGATCTTTGCTTCGACAAGACGCGCCAATAAAACCGCCTCGCAAAACATGCAGTGGCAGGCTGGGAGAAACGGTTCGAATAATGACCAGGCCGTGGTGTGGTGTCACGTTGTGAAAAGTTGTCAGCAGATTAGATTTGTGGAAATATTGTACTTTCTACGGTGGTATGTTGAATTTGTTTTGCAGAGCCGGACACTATCCTTGTGTTCAAAATCTTCTATGGAAGCCTGGTTCAGGGGCTACTGAGGGAGTCCTGGATTAGGGTGTCCTCGGACAGCCGGACTATATCCTTTGGCCGGACTATTGGACTACGAAGATACAAGATTGAAGACTCCGTCTCGTGTCTGGATGGGACTCTCCTTGGCGTGGAAGGCAAGCTTGGCAAATCGGATCTGTAGAACTCCTCCCTTGTAACTGACTCTATGTAACCCTAGCCCCCTCCGGTGTCTATATAAACCGGAGAGTTTAGTCCGTAGGACAACAACAATCATAATCATAGGCTAGCTTCTAAGGTTTAGCCTCTACGATCTCGTGGTAGATCAACTCTTGTAATACTCATATCATCAAGATCATTCAAGTAGGAAGTAGGGTATTACCTCCATCGAGAGGGCCCGAACCTGGGTAAACATTGTGTCCCCTGCCTCCTGTTACCATCCGCCTTAGACACACAGTTCGGGACTCCCTACCCGAGATCCGCCGGTTTTGACACTGACAATCCTCCCCACATGATTCTCACGAAACAACAAGACTAAATGAAGATAGTCAACGTAGCTCTCTAGTTGATGACCGCAATTCCCCCACACCACCATCGCAGGTGCTTGCTCTTACTTGGCAGTGTGATATGTGGTCGCATGTTGCATATGGTGTCTACCTTGTAATGCTTCTAATTAGGGTAAATTGCATCTGCTTAGTTAACACATTATACCTGTGAATATGACATACCTTCCTGTTTTTGGTACATACTACGTCTTTCTATTAACCATGTTCTTACATCAAACTACTTTTCTTGTGTATCCCTCATCAATCACTTCTGACGAGACACCTTCAAGTTGACAGTGTAATATTGGTTGCATCTTGCATATCATTTCAAACATGTATTGCGTCTAGTTGAAGTGCCACTTATAATGAGACACATCTAACTTGGTAGAGTGATTTTGGTTGGATCTTTCATATGGTGTCTAGATTGCATTGCTTACAATTTGTTGAAATGCCTTCTGCTTAGTGTTTTTCGTACATATTCCATCCTCCTACAATGTGGTTACCATACATAAAAGTTGTGTTAGTCATCATGCATCAACGAATTTGGAAGTGCGTATTTCATTCCTTTTTCTTGTGTGTTTACTTGACAAGGCAAAATCTAAAAGGACGAAGGAACGGAATGATGGTGGTCCTCTGGAGCAACCGAAATAGATGATCTCTGCAGATTCTCCTGCTACTCCTACTGCAGTGCAAGTTCCAAATCTCATCTCCCCTACTCCACAACCCCAGGTGCTTGCTCTAACATGGCAGTGTGATATCTAGTTGCATGTTGCATAAGGTGCCTAGCTTTTATTCTCCTAATTTGTTAAATTGCATATTCTTAGATTACACATTATACATGTGAATATGCCTTCCTGTTTTTGGTACATACTACATCTGCCTATCACACCATGTTCTTACATCAAACTACTGCTCTTGTGTATCCTGCATCTATCGCTTATGATGAGACAGTCATGCCCGTGGGTTAGTATGAGACGCGCTGCTCTTATAAAGAGTGCAATTTCGTCTTCTCCACATGATTCTCAAGAAATAGCAAGCCTAAATGAAGATATTGAACGTAGCTCTGTACTTGAAGACCGCACTTCCCCTACACCACCATCGCAGGTGCTTGCTCTAACTTCGCGGTGTGATATGGGGTTGCATGTTGCATATGGTGTCTAGCTTGTAATGCCTCTAATTAGGGTAAATTGCATATGCTTAGTTTACACATTATACCTGTGAATATGACATGCCTTCCTATTTTTGGTACGCACTACATCTATGTGTTAACCATGTTCTTACATGAAACTACCTCTCTTCTGTATCCTACATCAATCACTTACAATGAGACACCTTTATTCGTTGCATATTGCATATTATTTCTAGCCTGTTGCCATGTATTGCTTCTAATTTGGTCAAATACATTTGTTAGGGCACCCTTTTAATTTGGCAAAGTGATATTGGTTTCATCTTTCATATGGTTTCTAGCTTGCCTTGCTTCTAACTAGTTAAAACACCTTGTGCTTAGTTTACACTTTATACATCATACATGTCAATATGTCATGTCGTCCTGTTTTTCATACATATTCCATCCTCCTATCATGCGATTGCCTTACATGAAAGTAGTGTTCATCAGTATCATGCATCAATGAGTTCTGAAGAGCAAATTTTATTCCTTTTTCTTGTGGGTTTGACTTGACAAGGAAAAATCAAAAAAGAGGAAGGAAATGAGTAAGGAAGGTGATGATGGTGGTCCTCTGCAGCAACGTAAATGGAGCATCTGTACGGATTCTCCTTGTACTGCTAGTGCATTACAAGTTCCAAGTCTCCGCTCCCCTACTCCACCATCCAAGATGCTTGCTCTAACTTGGTAGTGTGATATCTGGTTGCATGTTGCATATGGTGTCTAGCTTGTATTGCTCCTAATTAGTGTAAACTGCATATGCTTAGCTTATACATGATAGGTGTGAATATGACATGCTTTCCTATTTTTGGTACATACTATATCTGGCTATCACACCATGTTCTTACATGAAACTACTCTTCTTGTGTATCCAGCATCAGTCACTTATGATGGGACACCTTTAAGTTGGCAGTGTGATATTGGTTTGCATCTTGAATATGATTTCTAGCATGTAGTGCTTCTAGTTTGATGAACGCCACCTATGACGAGACAGTTTTAACTTGGCAGAGTGATATTGATTGCACCTTCCATATGGTGTCTAGCTTGCAGTGCTTCTAATTTGTTGAAGTGCCTTCTTCTTAGTTACCACATCATAGGTGTGAATATGTGAAGCCGTCCAGTTTTTCGTACATATTCCATCCTCGTATCACGACTTTGCCTTTCATCAGAGTAGTGTTTGTCAGTATCATGCATGAATGAGTTCTGAAGAGCGAATTTTATTCCTTTTTCTTGTCGGTTTGACCTCACAATGCAAAATCAATAAAGCGGAAGGAAATTGATAAGGCATTGGATGATGGTGGTCCTTCCGAGCAACTGAAACGGAGGGTCTCTATAGATTCTACCCCGCCATCCTCCCAACAAGATTCACAAGACAAAGCAAGGCTAGACAGTCAATGTAGCTGTGTAGATGATGAGCACATCTCCCCTACTCCACCATCACAGGTGCTTGCTCTAACTTAGCACTATTATATGTGGTTGCATGTTGCGTATGATGTCTAGCTTGTATTGCTTCTAACTTTGTTGAATTGCATCTGCTTACTTTACACACAGTGCCTGTGAATATGACACGTGTTCCTGTTTCTAGAACATACTATATCTGATCACAACATGTTCTTAGATCAGACTACTGTTCTTGCATATCCCGCATCAGTCACTTATGATAAGGCACCTTTAAGTCACCACTGTGATATTGGTTGTGTCTTGCATACGATTTCTAGCATGTACTGCTTCTAATTTGTTGAAATGCCAGACAGTTTGAACTTGGCAGAGTGATATTGGTTGCACCTTTCGTATGGTGTCTAGCTTGGAGTGCCTCTAATTTGTTGAAATGCCTTCTGCTTAGTTACCACATCATAGGTGTGAATATGTCACGCCGTCCTGTTTTTCGTAGATATTCCATCCTCGTATCATGTGTTTGCCTTTCACCTGAGTAGTGTTCGTCAGTATCATGCATGAATGAGTTCTGAAGAGCGAATTTTATTCCTTTTTCTTATCAGTTTGACTTCACAATGCAAAATCAATACAACTGAAGGAAATTAGTCCGGCAGTGGATGATGGTGGTCCTTCGGAGCAACTCAAACATAGGGTCTCTACAGATTATACTCCGCCATCCTCCCAACAAGATTCGCAAGACAACACAAGGCTGGACAGTCAACGTAGCTATGTTGATGATGAGCACATCTCCCCTACTCCACCATCATAGGTGCTTGCTCTAACTTGGCACTATTATATGTGGTTGCATGTTGCGTATGATGTCTAGCTTGTATTGCTTCTAACTTTGTTGAATTGCATCTGCTTACTTTATACATAATGCCTGTGAATATGACACATGTTCCGGTTTCTAGAACATACGTGTAGATGATGAGCACATCTCCCCTACTCCACCATCATAGGTGCTTCCTCTAACTTGGAACTATTATATGTGTTTGCGTGTTCCGTATGATGTCTAGTTTGTATTTCTTCTGATTTTATTGAATTGCATCTGCATAGCTTACAACTTATACCTGCAACGATCACTTACCCATAAGACACATTTAACTTGGGAGTGTGATGTAGGTTGCATCTTGCATTGTCTTCTAGCTTGTACTGCTTCTAATTTCTTGAAATGGCACTTACGACAAGACACTTTTTACCTGATAGAGTGATATTGGTTGCATGTTCATATGGTGCCTAGCTTTCATTTCTTCTAATTTTGTTGAAATGCCTTCTGCTTACTGTTTTTCATACATATTCCATCCTCCTATCGTACGTCTGAAAATGCAATGCTATCTTTTTTGTATATATTCCATCCTCCTATCCTACGCTTGCCTTACATGAAAGTAGTGTTCGTTTGTATCATGCATCAACCAGTTATGCAGAGCTAATTTTATTCATCTTCTTTTGGTTTTGACTTCATAAGGCAATATCAGAAAATAGGAAGGAAAAGGGTAAGTTAGGGGATGTTGGTGGTCCTTCGGACCGATGCAAACAGAGACTCTCTAGATTTGCCACTGCTACTGCAAATGAAGTTGAAGTCCCAAGTCTGCATGATGAGGTCATCTCCCGTACTCCACCATCGCAGGTGCTTGCTCTAAGTTGACAGTGTGATAATTGGTTTCATTTTGGATATGTTGTCTAGCTTATATTTCTTCTATTTTGATTAAATTGCACCTGCTGAGTTTATACGTTATACATGTGCATATGACATGCCTTTCTGTGTCTAGAATACACTGCATCTATCTATCATACCATGTTCTTACATGAAAGTACTGCTGTTGTGTATCCCGCATCAGTCACTCATGATTGGACGCTTTTAACATGGCAGTTTGATAGTGGTTGCATCTTGCATTGATTTCTATGTTGTACTGCTTCTAATTTTTCGAAATGGTACTTATGACAAGACACTTTTAACTTGGCAGAGTGATATTGGTTGCATCTTTCATATGGTGTCTAGCTTGCATTACTTCTATTTTCTTGAAAATCCTTCTGCTTAGTTTACACATTGTAGCTGTGAATATGTCACGTCGTCCTGTTTTTTTACATATTCCATGCTCATATGGTTGTCTTACATCAAAGTATTGCTTGTCTGTATCATGCATCAATGAGTTATGAAGAGCGATTTTATTCTTTTGTGTTGTGGGTACGGCTTGACATGGCAAAGTCAAAAAAGAGCAAGGAAAAGAATATAGTAGGGAATGGTGTTACCCGTCGGGTGAAACGGAAAAGGATCTGCCCTCGAGATTCTGCTAGTACTTATAGTGCAGTAGAAGGTCCAAGTCCACTGGCTAAATCTACAAACATAGTATCACCTGCTCCACCAGCTGCAGCATCCGCTTAAACTATACCAACATCTCAATGAGTTACTCGTTCATTTGCTCCGGAACTAGCCAGTTCCCAAGCTGCCTTCACACCTAACACTACTTTTGAAGCACTGCTGAGACAATAGGACTTGGCGAGATCAGATGAACCTCATGAGCATCAACACCAAGCCGGTACCTGACCGAGTCAAGTTGCAGTTGCATGCTCCTTTATAGGTACTCTCATAGTTTGATGTGCACTAACAATTTCCATATTCATTGTTGAACTAGCACCACGACGCAAGCGGAAACAGACATCATGGATAATGCTTGACAGATTAACAAAATCTAAAGGAGGAAGAATGGAGATCCATTTTGAGGCAGGTTTAAAAAGGCCACGTGATGCTACAGAGTCAGCCAAGTTAGTATCAGAGGCAGCCGTTGCCGTTAGGTGTCATGCACGTATCCTCCCAACGTGGATCTAGTACAGGAATGAGAAAGACAATACCCAGTTTAACACCTTCCTTGACCATTTATCGGTAAGTAATGTTATTCATCGCAATTTGTAATATTGTCTTGCTCCATCCCATACTTTCTAGCTTCCTCCTAATAAGACTCACATTCTTTTTTCAACAGATGAGGTTCAGGTTGGATCTGAAAGATGATGCAACTAAACAAGCATGCACTCATGTTTTTCAGTCTGCTCTGCGACAGTATCGGTACCACCTTAGAAAATCTCACCTTGAAGGCAAGGCTAACAATGAAATCGCGCAAACATCTCCAGTGGAATATATTACAAATGAAGACTGGACAACCCTTGTTAAACACTGGTCTGATTCAAAGTATCAGTTACAGTATATGTATTTGATCAGACCACATATTGAACTTGTATTTATGTATGTGCCTTACAAGTGTATCTTCTCCTAGGCTAACTGTTTGAAGAACAAGATCAACCATTCTAAAGTGAAATTCCAACAGACAATAGGATCTCATAGCTATATTGCACACTACGAGGCTCTTGTAAATAGCTGCTAGTTCCTTCTTTTTTTTGTGCCATATTATCGTATCTATATTGACTTGTTCCAAATACAGAGGAAAGCTCGTGCGGACCAAAAAGAACCTGAACGGAATGCAGTGCAAATCTTCAAGGATTGCCACACCAGCGAGATGAAGGGCGTGAGCACACCAGTTCAAGCCGCTGTTGTAAATCCTTACTCCTCCTGCTTTTGAACTGATTGGTACTGTGATGTGTTCATTTAACGGCTTGGTTTGCAGCCAATGTCAGTTACTCTGTTCACTTTTATACACGGTTGTCTTAACGTATCATTTCACCTTACATGGTTTAAAAGAGATGAAGGATATTCTTTTGGTCTTGACCTGTAATCTAGTTGTGATGTTCACGTGCGCACAAATACAATAGCCTGTTTGTTTTATATCTGTTTGCCCATGATATGAATGATGTCATACTATGTTCATCCTACTTTAAACCATGTCTCTTTATCCTTAGATTTCAACAAATGTGAGGAAATAGACAATACAGTAGGCATGATAGATGGACATATGTTCCGAAAGTGATTTTATTATGTAGTTGGCACTATAATACATGCTAACGTATTACAGTAGTTCACCAAAATAAGTTATGTATAAACGTGAAACCTACTTTGTTTGTTTTTTCCTCATTAGTAACTTATTTGGTACACTAATCTACAAGTTCAAACTTTTAGCAAGCTATGGAACAAATGATTGAACCGCCACAACCACCTGAAGGTGACGAGGATACCACAGGCACAATGTCACCTCTTGCTGCAGTGCGTCAGTATCTCTCCACTAACAGTGCAAAAAGCACCTTCCTGCGTAATTTTGGTTTGGTTGTCAAGGTAACCTCGTCCAAATCGCCTACTGAACAAAATCTTTCGGCTAGACAGAGTGATATATCTGTGCTCCAGACACAAGTCCAATCCCTAATGGACGTTGTTTCAGAAACAAGAATAGTGGTTGACAAATGTCGTGAAGATATGAATGGTTTTGAAACCAGACTATCAGACATTTGCTTCATGTTCAAGAGAAATGGCAGAAAAAGGGGAAGATCGTGCTGCTCCATCAGATTCTACAGCCTGAAACATTAGCACTCAGGTCAAATGATTTGTGCTTCTAGACATCTGATGGTGCTTTTATCTGCAAGGACTATAAAATTTATGCCAACAGGCCTTTTGTTGTATGGTTGGAATTTATTTTGTTGTGATACAACATTTATGATGCTGCCAAAGGCTGTAGTAATTACGACGCTATTTTTGAATAGTGTAGGTTTATCTTAGTAATGTATTCGGCGGAAAGCTTCGTAGGAGCCCAACATGCCGACATTCGTCAGGCCCATTCCAATTGGGTAAAAACGATTATGGGCCAAAATTTGCATGTAGCCCACTAAAAATATCTGGGCCTAAATTAGCATAAGCTTTCATAATCTGGGCCCTCAGTAACAATAGGCTATTTACAGGTGTAATATCTCGAGCCCATAAAAAACATGGGCCTTTAATAGGCCGAAAGTGAGTTTGGGCCCTAATTGTGCCAAATAACCCACTGGCCTTAGCAGGCCGAAATGGTGGCCCATTTACAATGCAGATCGTTCACAGGCCGAAATTCAGATGGGCCGTAAATGCGCCGACCTACTACATGGGCCTTTAACAGGCCGAAAGTTCGGTCGGGCTTGATTAGTGTCATTTTTATATGGGCCGTTAGTAGGCCCGATGTGACGTTGGGCCACATATGGCCCATGGATTTCGTCCGACGTTAACAGGCCGAAAGTCACAACAGGATGAAAGTGGCCCAAATCTATAGTGGGCCTCTAATAGGCCGAATGTCAGACATGGCCGAATATGACCCAAATCCTTCACGGTCGTTTATGGGCCGAAAGTTTCAATGTCCTATAAATGGGCCCAAATGAAGGAGGACCTTTAACAGGCTGGAGACACACCAGGCCGTAATTCGGCCCAAACACTTAGCGGACTGTTAACGGGCCAGAAGTGAACATGGGCCGCGATGATGACAAGTTTAGGACGGGCCGTTGACGGGCCGATTTGACACTAGTCATACGGGCCTTAACCGAGAATGTTGGGCCTTTAGCTGAGCTGGCCCATTATGGTCTGCAAAATCTTGTGGGCCTTTAGCTAGGCTGACCCATTATGGTCCGCTAAATCTTGTGGGCCTTTAGTTGGGCCAGCCCATTTAATCTTTATGGGCCACTTTTGGGCCGGTCCATGATACGTCTCCAATGTATCTATAATTTTTGATTGGTCCATGCTATTATATTATCTCTTTTGGATGTTTAATGGGATTTACTAAGCACTTTTATATAATTTTTGGGACTAACCTATTAACCTAGAGCCCAGTGCCAGTTTCTGTTTCTTTGCCTATTTCAGTGTTTCGCAGAAAAAGAATATCAAACGGAGTCCAAACGGAATGAAACCTTCGAGAGAGTTATTTTTGGAACAGAAGCAATCTAGGAGACTTGGAGTAGACGTCAGGGAAGCTTCAAGGTGGCCACGAGGCAGGGAGGCGCGCCTGCCCCCTGGGCTCGCCCCCACCCTCATGGGCCCCTCGTGGCTCCCCTGACCAACTTCTTTCGCCTATATATGTCCATATACCCTAAAAACATCGGAGAACAGAATAGATCGGGAGTTCCGCCGCCGCAAGCCTCCGTAGCCACCAAAGACCAATCGGGACCCTGTTCCGGTACCCTGCCGGAGGGGGGATCCATCACCGGTGGCCATCTTCATCATCTCGGCGCTCTCCATGACGAGGAAGGAGTAATTCACCCTCGGGGCTGAGGGTATGTACCAGTAGCTCTGTGTTTGATCTCTCTCTCTCTCTCATGTTCTTGAGGTGATACGATCTTGATGTATCGCGAGATTTGCTATTATAGTTGGATCTTATGATGTTTCTCCGCCTCTACTCTCTTGTAATGGATTGAGTTTTCCCTTTGAAGTTGTCTTGTCGGATTGAGTCTTTAAGGATTTGAGAACACTTGATGTATGTCTTGCCGTGCTTATCTGTGGTGACAATGGGATATCACATGATGCACTTGACGTATGTTTTGGTGATCAACTTGCGGGTTCCGCTCGTGAACTTATGCATAGGGGTTGGCACACGTTTTCGTCTTGACTCTTGGTAGAAACTTTGGGGCACTCTTTGAAGTACTTTGTGTTGGTTGAATAGATGAATATGAGATTGTGTGATGCATATCATATGATCATACCCACGGATACTTGAGGTGACATTGGAGTATCTAGGTGACATTAGGGTTTTGGTTGATATGTGTCTTAAGGTGTTATTCTAGTACGAACTCTTGAATAGATCGACCCGAAAGAATAACTTTGAGGTGGTTTCGTACCCTACAATAATCTCTTCAATTGTTCTCTGCTATTGTGACTTTGCAGTGACTCTTTGTTGCATGTTGAGGGATAGTTATATGATCCAATTATGTTATTATTGTTGAGAGAAATTGCACTAGTGAAAGTATGAACCCTAGGCCTTGTTTCAACACATTGCAATACCGTTTGTGCCCACTTTTATCATTAGTTACCTTGCTGTTTATATAATTTCAGATTACAAAAACCTATATCTACCGTCAATATTGCACTTGTATCACTATCTCTTCGCCGAACAAGTGCACCTATTAAATTTACCATTGTATTGGGTGTGTTGGGGACACAAGAGACTCTTTGCTATTTGGTTGCAGGGTTGTTTGAGAGAGACCATCTTCATCCTACGCCTCCCACGGATTGATAAACCTTAGGTCATCCACTTGAGGGAAACTTGCTACTGTCCTACAAACCTCTGCACTTGGAGGCCCAACAACGTCTACAAGAAGAAGGTTGCGTAGTAGACATCAAGCAGTGTCTGGCGCTGTTGCTAGGGAGGTTAGTCCTTGATGGTATATCTTTAGATCTTGCAATCGAATCTTTTTGTTTCTTGTTTTATCACTAGTTTAGTTCATAAAAGAAAACTACAAAAAAATGGAATTGAGGGTGCCTCATATGCTTCATCTTTTTAATATCTTTCGTGAAAATAAGGCTTCCGATAATTGTGCTCAATTGCTAGAGTAAGAGTGCATTAGAATGTTTGCCACTAAATCTTTGAACGATGAGCATGATTGCAATGTTGTTAGTATGAATTCCTTGAATATCCATAGTACTAATTATGATTGCACTAGTCATGATGAAAATGTCTCTTATAAGTATGTCAACTTTTGTGGAATACATAGAGTTTGCAAGCACACACCAAATAGGGAAGATAGATTTTGCAAGAGGCATAAGTATTTGGAAACTAAATGGTTGCAAGAAAGGCTAGATGATTGTGCTGAAAAATTCAATATTTAACGCCATCCTTGTGAACTTTGCAATGAACATGGTCATTTAAAGCTCCAATGCTATTTGTTTCATGATCAAATCGTGTCCAAAAATTGTGATAACTTAATTACCCTTGATCATCATAAAGAGCTTAGTCTTCTTTTGGGGTATGAAGAAATGAAACGTACAGCTGAGGGTATTCCAAAATTTAATCTTGATAGATTTCTTGATTTTGATCTAGAAGAAATTTTTATGTATTGTGAAGTGAATTGCATTGAAAATCCTTATATTGCCAATTACATAAAGACAAGAAAACTAATAGAAGATGAAGAGAATACTAATGAAAGGGAAGATATTTCCCAATATCCTCCTATTCTTTCTTATGATGAATCAGGTAACGAGGACGAGCCTTCTATTCAACCAATCTCATTAATAAGGAGCTCCAAAAAGAGGATTGAACCCACACATAATGTGAAGAAGAAAAAGAAAAGACGGAGAAGCAAAGGTGAAAAGGTATCCCTCCCAAATGATGTTGCTCCTATTACTCATTGTGATGATGATAATTTCTATACTATTGGTGCTATCCATACTATTAATGATGAGAGTGATTATGCTTATGATATGAAAAGGCCCAAGCTTGGGGATGCTATGTTTGATGAGAATGACAAGTTTGAAAATATATTTTATGCAATTAATGTTTGTCCCAAGCTTGGGGATGCTATGTTTAATGAAGATGATATTTTTAGTCTCCCTAGTTTTGATATGCAAATTTATTATGATGATAGCATGCCTCCTATTTATGATGGTTATATTGATGAAAGTGGGTTTGGAAGAGTGTCAACTTTAGGAAGTAATGATCCCACTATTTTGGAGGGTGTTGAATCTTATTATGATAATTATGAAAGTGGATTTGGAGAGGTCATGACTTTATTTAGTAATGGTTCCACTATCTTGGAAGAGGTTTCAATTGATTATGATGAGAACAAAGTTGCTACTTATGGTGATTATTGTGATGAAACTTATGCTATAAAAAGTAGTGATTATTATATTATAAAACTTGTCATGATTATGATTACCCTTTTTCTGAACATTAATCTTTTAATATGGAAACAATTTATAGTATTCGAGTTTCTTATGATACTCCCACTATTCTGAATGAGAAGAATTTTGCTTATGTGGAGAGTAATAAATTTCTATGCTTGTAGATCATGAAAAGAATGCTTTATGTGATGGTTATATTGTTGAATTAATTCATGATGCTACTGAAAATTATTATGAGGGAGGAACAAATGCTTGTAGGAATTGCAATAATATCAAGTTTCCTCTCCATGTGCTTAAAGTTTTGAAGTTATGCTTGCTTTGCCTTCCTATGCTAGTTGATTATCATTCCCATAAATTGTTTGCTCACAAAATCCCTATGCATAGGAAGTGGGTTAGACTTAAATGTGCTAGTCATATTGTTCATGATGCTCTCTTTATGTTTCAATTCTTATCTTTTATGTGAGCATCATCGAAATCATCATGCCTAGCTAGGGGCGTTAAACGATAGCGCTTGTCGGGAGGCAACCCAATTTTATTTTAGTTTCTTGATTTTTGGTTCTGTTTAGGAATAAATAATCCATCTAGCTTCTGGTTAGATGTGGTTTTATGTTTTAATTAGTGTTTGTGCCAAGTAGAACCTTTGGGAAGACTTGGGTGAAGTCTTTATGATCATGCTGTAAAAAAAACAGAAACTTTAGCGCTCATGAGATTAGCTACAAATTTTTACTGGTGAGTGATATTTAGTTGATTCTTTTTGTAGATGATTAATAGACAAAGTTCTCAGGTCCACGAATTTTTTTAAGAATTTTTGGAGTTCAGAAGTATACGTTTTATATAGATTACTACAGACTGTTCTGTTTTTGACAGATTCTGTTTTCATTGTGTTGTTTGCTTATTTTGATGAATCTATGAGTAGTATCGGAGGGTATGAACCATAGACAAGTTGGAATACAGTATATATTACACCAATATGTATTTCGAATGAGTTCACAACAGTACCTAAGTGGTGATTTATTTTCTTATACTAACGGAGCTTACGAGTTTTCTGTTAAGTGTTGTGTTGTGAACTTTTCAAGTTTTGGGTAAAGATTCGATGGACTATTGAATAAGGAGTGGTAGGAGCCTAAGCTTGGGGATTAACAAGGCACCCCAAGGTAATATTCAAGGAAAACCAAGAGCCTAAGCTTGGGGATGCCCCGGATGGCATCCCCTCTTTCGTCTTCGTTCATCGGTAACTTTACTTGGAGCTATATTTTTATTCACCACATGATATGTGTTTTGCTTGGAGCGTCATTTTATTTTATTTTGTTTTGCTTACTGTTTGAATAAAATACCAAGATCTGAAATTCTTAAATGTTAGAGTGTCTTCACATAGTTACATAATTATTCGACTACTCATTGATCTTCACTTATATCTTTTGGAGTAGTTTGTCATTTGCTCTAGTTCTTCACTTATATCTTATTAGAGCACGACGGTGGTTTTATTTTGAAGAAATAGATGAACTATCATGCTTCATTTATATTATTTTCAGAGTCTTTCGAACAGCATGGTAATTTTCTTTGGTTATGAATTTAGTCCTAATATGATGGGCATCTAGGAGGGGTATAATAAAAACTTTCATACAAAGTGCATTGAATACTATGAGAAGTTTGATTCCTTATGATTGTTTTGAGATATGAAGATGGTGATATTAGAGTCATGCTAGTTGAGTGGTTATGAATTTGAGAAATACTTGTGTTAAAGTTTGTGATTCCCGTAGCATGCACGTATGGTGAACCGTTATGTGATGAAGTCGGAGCATGATTTATTTATTGATTGTCTTCCTTATGAGTGGCGGTCGGGGAAGAGCGATGGTCTTTTCCTACCAATCTATCCCCCTAGCTAGGAGCATGCGCGTAGTACTTCGTTTCGATAACTAATATATTTTTTCAATAAGTATATGAGTTCTTTATGACTAATGTTGAGTCCATGGATTATACACACTCTCACCCTTCCACCATTGCTAGCCTCTCTAGTACCATGCAACTTTTGACGGTACCA
This sequence comes from Triticum urartu, assembly GCF_003073215.2. Lineage (NCBI taxonomy): Eukaryota > Viridiplantae > Streptophyta > Magnoliopsida > Poales > Poaceae > Triticum > Triticum urartu. The sequence goes on from NC_053024.1 coordinate 160,108,671, forward strand.
TACACCCACCATATACCTTCCTCAAAACAGCCACCATACCTACCTATTATGGCATTTCCAAAGCCATTCTGAGATATATTGCCATGCAACTTTCCACCGTACCATTTATTATGACACGCTCCATCATTGTCATATTGCTTTGCATGATCATGTAGTTGACATCGTATTTGTGGCAAAGCCACTTTCGTAATTCTTTCATACATGTCACTCTTGATTCATTGCACATCCCGGTACACCGCCGGAGGCATTCATATAGAGACATATTTTGTTCTAATTATCGAGTTGTAATTTTTGAGTTGTAAGTAAATAAAAGTGTGATGATCATCATTATTAGAGCATTGTCCCAGTGAGGAAAGGATGATGGAGACTATGATTCCCCCACAAGTCGAGATGAGACTCCGAATGGAAAAATAAATAAAACAGGCCAAAGAAGCCCCCCCCCCAAAAAAAAAGAGGCCATAAAAAGAGATAAGGCCCAAAAAATGAGAGAAAAAGAGAGAAGGGACAATGCTACTATCCTTTTACCACACTTGTGGTTCAAAGTTGCACTATGATCTTCATGATAGAGAGTCTCCTATGTTGTCACTTTCATATACTAGCGGGAATCTTTCACTATAGAACTTGGCTTGTATATTCCAATGATGGGCTTCCTCAAAATGCCCTAGGTCTTCGTCAGCAAGCGAGTTGGATGCACGGCCACTTAGTTTCTTTTTGAGCTTTCATACACTTATATCTCTAGTGCATCCGTTGCATGGAAATCCCTACTCACTCGCATTGATATCTATTGATGGGCATCTCCATAGCCCGTTGATAAGCCTAGTTGATGTGAAACTATCTTCTCCTTTTTGTCTTCTCCACAACCACCATTCTATTCCACCTATAGTGCTATGTCCATGGCTCACGCTCATGTATTGCGTGAAGATTGAAAAAGTTTGAGAACATCAAAAGTATGAACCAATTGCTTGGCTTGTCATTGGGGTTGTGCATGATTTAAATATTTTGTGTGATGAAGATAGAGCATAGCCAGACTATATGTTGTAGGGATAGCTTGCTTTGGCCATGTTATTTCGAGAAGACATGATTGCTTTGTTAGTATGCTTGAAGTATTATTGTTCTCATGTCAATATTAAACTTTTGTTTTGAATCTTATGGATCTGAATATTCTTGCCACAATAAAGAAGATTACATTGATAAATATGTTAGGTAGCATTCCACATCAAAAAGTCCGTTTTTATCATTTACCTACACGAGGACGAGCAGGAATTAAGCTTGGGGATGCTTGATACGTCTCCAACGTATCTATAATTTTTTATTTTTCCATGCTATTATATTATCTCTTTTGGATGTTTAATGGGCTTTACTAAGCAATTTTACATGATTTTTGGGACTAACCTATTAAGCTAGAGCCCAATGCCAGTTTCTGGTTTTTTTGCCTATTTCATTGTTTCGCATAAATGGAATATCAAACGGAGTCCAAACGGAATGAACCTTTCGGGAGAGTTATTTTTGGAACGGAAGCAATCCAGGAGACTTGGAGTAGACGTCAAGGAAGCTTCGAGGTGGCCACGAGGCAGGGAGGCGCGCCTGCCCCCTGGGCGCGCCCCCACCCTCGTGGCTCCCCTGACCGACTTCTTTCTCTTATATATGTCCATATACCCTAAAAACATCGGAGAACAGAATAGATCGGGAGTTCCGCCGCCGCAAGCCTCTGTAGCCACCAAAAACCAATCGGGACCCTATTCCGGCACCCTGGCGTAGGGGGGATCCATCACCGGTGGCCATCTTCATCATCCCGGCGCTCTCCATGACGAGGAGGGAGTAGTTCACCCTCGGGGCTAAGGGTATGTACCAGTAGCTATGTGTTTGATCTCTCTCTCTATCTCTCTCGTGTTCTTGAGGTGATACGATCTTGATGTATTGCGAGCTTTGCTATTATAGTTGGATCTTATGATGTTTCTCCCCCTCTACTCTCTTGTAATGGATTGAGTTTTCCCTTTGAAGTTGTCTTGTCGGATTGAGTCTTTAAGGATTTGAGAACACTTGATGTATGTCTTGCCGTGCTTATTTGTGGTGACAATGGGATATCACGTGATGCACTTGATGTATGTTTTGGTGATCAACTTGCGGGTTCCGCTCGTGAACTTATGCATAGGGGTTGGCACACGTTTTCGTCTTGACTCTCCGGTAGAAACTTTGGGGCACTCTTTGAAGTACTTTGTGTTGGTTGAATAGATGAATCTGAGATTGTGTGATGCATATCGTATGATCATACCCACAGATACTTGAGGTGACATTGGAGTATCTAGGTGACATTAGGGTTTTGGTTGATATGTATCTTAAGGTGTTATTCTAGTATGAAGTATTGAATAGATTGATCCGAAAGAATAACTTTGAGGTGGTTTCGTACCCTATAATAATCTCTTCGTTTGTTCTCCGCTATTAGTGACTTTGGAGTGACTCTTTGTTGCATGTTGAGGGATAGTTATATGATCCAATTATGTTATTATTGTTGAGGGAACTTGTACTAGTGAAAGTATGAACCCTAGGCCTTGTTTCAACACATTGCAATACCGTTTGTGCTCACTTTTATCATTAGTTACCTTGCCATTTTTATAATTTCAGATTACAAAAACCTATATCTACCGTCCATATTGCACTTGTATCACTATCTCTTCGCCGAACTAGTGCACCTATACAATTTACCATTGTATTGGGTGTGTTGGGGACACAAGAGACTCTTTGCTATTTGGTTGCATGGTTGTTTGAGAGAGACCATCTTCATCCTACGCCTCCCATGGATTGATAAACCTTAGGTCATCCACTTGAGGGAAACTTGCTACTATCCTACAAACCTCTACACTTGGAGACCCAACAACGTCTACAAGAAGAAGGTTGCATAGTAGACATCAGTCCACGTGTCAACATATCATAGGTGCATCTCGCCCATTGGATGAGTGACACATGTGCCAACGTGGAGCTGACACATGGTTCCGTCAGCCAATGAGAATTTTACACGTGGAAAATCGGCATTGGTCTTGGCTGTTAGCGGGTTATCAGATCCAAAACCGGACCCGATAGCTTAACGACGACCCGTTATGGTGGATGCCATGTGTCGGTCACCCTTGACAAAAGCACTTCCATGATGCGACATTTATCGTCATGGAAGTGGACACTTCCGTGATGATAATTTTGATAATGTCATGGAACACTTCTTCGACAACACAGGTATAACTATCTTGATTCTGTCATAAAATCGTCATGGATGTACATGCATGACAGAAAACATGACCTACTGTGACAAACATGTATCATCACGAAAGTGTATTTTTTTGTAGTGTATGCAGCTTTACTACTTTCACTTAGCCATAGGAGTTTGACAGTGGGGCTAAGGACTAGCCCCTGGTGCGTATGCGGCCATCCGAACTAGGATGTCTTAGAGGCATGACTGGGCGAAGGCCAGTCCTTCGTATAGTACGAAGTAAATCGCGAAGGATTTGTAGTTAGTCGCCAAATTGCCGACCAGTTCTCGCCATATCATGACAGTCAGTTTTCGGCTTTCTCTACTAAGGTGTTGGACCGGACGAACCAGAAACACAGTCGCAGTAGTTCTCCCTTTACTACCTTAGCCCAACGAGTGGAATGTAAGGTGGTAATCACAGGAGCTGATGCATATAATGCAATATTTAGGATGCCGAAGTATACCCTAAAAGTATTCGGACTTTGGAATATATATGTGGCCAAATAGAGCCCCCGACATTTAGGCCGGACCAAAGTATATATGGCAATTTGAAGCAAAGAGGGAATACAGGTTATGGGACAAACCAATACCAAACAGGGGTTTGGCAAAAAACGGTTTCCATTATAATCTGACTGATACATCAAAACATGCTATTACAGATAATGCCATGAACATCAAGGCTATTTTACATGCCGAGAATTTGTAAACAAGGGAAAGCTGTATACAGGGCCTAAAAGAAAAGGTAGTCTTGAAGATCCCATGGATACCCTGCCGCACGTCTGCGCTACTTTCGCCTAGGTGCAAGATCCTTTGAGAGGAGTGATCGACGATCGTTTCTATAAAATGGACATGGGAAAGAGCCCTTGTATGACCGTAAAGTGATTAGGTTTTAACGAACCTGTGATATGAGGGAAAAAAGGAAGGGAAAAAAGGTTAAGGTCCAAGTAGGGTTGAGCCGCACTATGAACCTCGTCCATGTTGTGCCTCCGTCGTTTCCCAAGGTATTTTAAGTGCGTAGTTATGAACATGTGGTACATATGCCACGGTTAGATGGGGCGATTGACGGAGGCGGAACTGCTAGTCCATCTTTGAATTCACCGAGCCGTCGTTCTACAGGGTAGGTCGGACTCGTTTGACAGTGTCCGGGGGCTTGATGGCCGACAAAGTGTTCGGCTTGATGAGGCCGCTCTGCACCTCAGCCGCAAGGGCCGCGGTATGCTCCTCAGTACGGAGGGAGCGCTCCATGTTTTCATTGACTGTGATAGCTCCGCGAGGTCTGGGCATCTTAAGCTTTAAGTAAGCATAGTGCGGGACTGCATTGAAGCGGGCGAAGGCGGTTTGTCCGACCAGTGCGTGAGAACCATTGCGAAAGGGGACAATATCGAAGATCAAGTCTTCGCTTCAGAAGTTATCCGGTGAACCGAAGACTACTTCCAATGTTAAGGAACCCGTGCAGCGGGCCTCTATGTCGGGTATCACTCCTTTAAAGGTGGTGTTACTAGGCTTGATTCATGATGGGTCGATACCCATCTTACAAACAGTGTCTTGATAAATCAAGTTAAGACTGCTGCCTCCATCCATAAGGACTCGAGTGAGATGGAGTCCATCGATGATTGGATCGAGGACCAGGGCTGCTGAACCTCCATGACGGATACTGGTCGGGTGGTCCCTGCGATCGAAGGTGATCGGACAAGCCGACCAAGGATTGAATTTTGGGGCGATTGGCTCACAAGCATAGACGTCCCTTAGCGCACGCTTGCGCTCCCTCTTGGGGATATGAGTGACGTGTATCATATTCACTATTTTTACCTCCAGCGGAAATTTCTTATGCCCCCTTGTGTTCGGCGGGTGTCGGTGTCAAAACCGGCGGATCTCGGGTAGGGGGTACCGAACTGTGCGTCTAAGGTCAATGGTAACATGAGACAGGGGACACGATGTTTACCCAGGTTCGGGCCCTCTCTATGGAGGTAATACCCTACTTCCTGCTTGATTGATCTTGACGAATATGAGTATTACAAGAGTTGATCTACCACAAGATCGTAATGGCTAAAACCCTAGAAGCCTAGCCTGTATGATTATGATTGTCCCTATGGACTAACCCTCTAGTTTATATAGACACCGGAGGGGACTAGGGTTGTACAAAGTCGGTTACAGAGAAAGGAATCTTCACATCCAAGCGCCAAGCTTGCCATCCACGCCAAGGAGAGTCCCACCCGGACACAGGTAAGAGTCTTCGGTCTTGTATCTTCACAGCCCATCAGTCCGGCCCACGTCCAACAGGCCAGACGCCCGAGGACCCCTTAGTCCAGGACTCCCTCAGTAGCCCCTGAACCAGGCTTCAATGTCGATGAGTCCAGCACGCAGATTGTTTTCGGCATTGCAAGGCGGGTTCCTCCTCCTTATACTCTAAGACAGCCTTCGAACACAAAGAATGTGTCCGGCTCTCCAAAACAAGTACCACACACAACTGCAGAGGGTATAATATTTCACGATTCCAATCTACTGACAACTTTTTGCAGTGTGACTCCACATCACCATCCGGTCATTATTTTGAACCGTTTTACGGCCTGCCGCTCCATGTTTCAAGATGCGGTTTCATTGGCATGTCTTGTCAAAGCAGAGATCGTGTCCCCTTATTACAGGATTCTCATCAATACGGGTGTTGGTAATCCAATCGTGCCGTCTACGCGGCCCTTGTGAAACAGGCGAGTTTTAAGGCGAGTGGGGAGGCGCTTGACATTCGCTGCCTTTATAAAGGGATAAGGATTCACCCCCTTTCACCCGCACCTTCTCTCTCTTTGCCGACCCATTCTCGAGCTCTAGCGCCCAAGTCCTAATCTCTTCCGCCTCAAAGAAATACTCCGACCATATCCGGCTCCGGAGCGCAAGGCAAGTGGATAGCCTCCTCCGTCAAGGAGAAGGACATCAAGAAGCTCCGAGAGGCGGGGTATCTGGCCAAGGAAATCTCCCATCAGCTTCTGGCCAAGGGACAGATCGTCCCAACCCCGGACCCCCTTGAGAGGTTGGTGTTCATCCCCCACTTTGTCCGCGGGTTAGGGTTTCCTCTCCACCCTTTCGTCCGTGGAATCATGTTCTACTACGGGTTAGATTTCCATGATCTAGCCCCAAATTCTTTCCTCAACATCTTGGCATTTATTGTCGTGTGCAAGGCCTTCCTCCGCATCCCCCCACTTCGGACTGTGGCTCAAGATTTTCAATATAAAGCTGAAGGTGGTGGATGGCCAACACGCAGAGTGCGGAGGCGCCATGGCAAGCAAGATGCCCAACGTCACATGGCCCAAAGGTACCTTTGTAGAGACCGTCAAAGGTTGGCAGCAACCGTGGTTCTATATCATAGAGCCCCACAACGCCACCTGGGTCACGACTCCCGAATTTAAGTCCGGAGCCCCAATGCGGCTCACCTCCTGGCTAGAGAAGGGCCTGAATTGGGCTTCGTCGGACGAACTGATAGCGTTGCAGACGCGCATCCAGAGCATGGTGGACAAGAACATCAAGCTCGTCAACATGATCCAGGTGATGCTAGTTCGCCGGATCCTTCCATGCCAGAGCCGGACTTGCCATTTGTGAGAGTTCGGTCTGGCCGAGCACCAGACCTTGCTACGGTTCTACGGAACCACACACGAGGACATCTGGAAGGTGCTCTTTAAGGGCAACGAGACGCCGTCGGAGACGAGCGAGGACCGTGGGCACGACCTGGCCCATCCCGCCAGTCTAGTAAGTCTTTCGCCTTTCAAGGTGCATCCTTTACTTGCTTATTCAGGGAGGATGCCTAAACCTCCCTATTTATTTTTTTCAGGGCTGGACAAAGAAGGCGGAGCAGATTCAAAGTCTGGCTCCGCTACCCAAAGAACCAGCTATCCCGCTTCTAATGAAGATGCTGGTTTCGACACCCTATCAAGCGCCGGAGAAGAAGGCCAAGGGGACCAGAGGTGGTCTCCGCCATAAGGGTGCTTCGGACTCGACGCCTGAAGATACCGAGACTCGCTCCTCCGCCGCCGAGGACGACGACGAGGAGGATGAAGAAAGCAACTCCCCCCTTAAGGGGGAAGTAAGAAGAGGGCGGCCTCCACAAATCTGGAGGCAGAAGCCTCCAAGAAGGGGAAGGTCTCCCTCGCGGATAGCTCCGCGTGGGACATCGACAGCAGCCCAGAGCGGCGCCTTAGGGATAAGCCCCCAGCCGGATCAAAGTATTCGGAGGCTCTAACGCACTTATACGTTCAACTTTTTTATTTCGCAATTCTAATGCATTGAATCACGTGCTGCAGTCCGGCCCACGACAGCTCCCAGCAATCCTCATTGAGGGGTTCGCTGGATCCAAAGTCTATGGACAGCGAGTCGCCCCTAGCGACTTCCTCTCCCAAGGACAAGGGAGACGCCGAGGTATTGTCCCGAAGGACCTTCCCAGGCCAGGGAGAGGTTCAAGAGGCCATCAGGGTGGCGCCAGAGGGTGACCCCTCGGCCGCCAGACACATGGGGGAGCAAGTCGCCCTAGAGACTGACGATGCGGGCCACTTTCAGTTTGGTCCCCAGCCAAATATCACTCCGGAGTCCAATACGGCTCCGGATTCAGGCAAGCAGGTTCCTTTGAAAGGAGGTCCACCTATTCCGCAGGTGCCCTCTGTCCATCCAGAGGCACCAGATACTTTAATGGAAGCGCTGCGAGGCGCTTCCATCATGGAAGAACACCGCACCCTTATGGGTATGGTGATTGAGAGGGTTCAGTCCGCTAAGAGCGGCTGACCGTGGCTTGCACCCACCTTCTAAAACGCTTTGACGTAGGCGACGTAATTATGTAAAAAGAAAATCACAGTATAGACAATAGCCCCTGAGACTCTGCCCGGTGTTCGGAAAGAAGAGCCGGATAGAGGATCAAGTAGTTTTTTGCAGGAGACTAACCATATATGTCTATGTGAATAAGCAGGCGTTGCTGCTAGCCGCGACTTCTCATGCTGCCGAAGTCTCCGGACTGAAGCGGAGGCTGGAGCAGGCCAAGGAGGAGCTCGGCCAAGCAAGGAAACAGCTGGAGGATAAGCAAGGTATGTAATGACCTGCTATATATAAAAAAGATTTGATGATTTATGTTGACTATAGTGCAACCGTATTTGTAGGAGCGGTGACTAAGGTGGAAACCCTCAAGAAGGCACTGGCCGAGGCCCAACAGAAAGCATCAAAAGAGCAGGACGCCCGTGAAAAACACGAGGCCAGGGTTGGTGAGGTCTAGCAGGAGCTCCAAGACGCTGTGAAGAAATGCGAGTCCTTGGAGCGCGCTATTGCGGATCAAGAGACCGAACTCGCTAAGGCTCGCCAAAGCGCACAAGACGCCCCGGTTGAAGCCCAGGGCGCTCTCCAGGAGATTCAAGAGGCCAAGAAGATTGCGGCGGGTAAGGCCTTCATTATGCAGAGCAAATATGTGAAGAAGAAGTATCTCTTACTAACCCGGATTTGGAGTTCTCCAGGAGCGTTTGCGGACTTGCCACGCAGTGTAGCCGGCGCTGCAGAGTTCTTCTAAGCCGAAGAGGGGAGCTCGATGGAAAAGCTGTTCTGGTCGCAATACCTTGCGCCATAACATCCGGTGCCCTTTAGCGACTAGCTAAAACAGTTGGTTGAACTGCATAGGGTGGCCAAACTGGCCATGCAGGATTTAATAGTCCGGATGTGGCCTGCCGAAGCTATACCCAGCAGCTACTTTGGTCTTGTGAAGCGACTGGTGAATGTGTGCCCTCTGCTTGACGTCATCAAGCAGTCGGCCTGCATCGAGGGCGCGCGGATGGCCTTCGCCCGCGTCAAGGTGCAGTGGGCGAAGATGAACACTGTCAAGCTCGTGACCGAGGGGCCGCCCGCTGGCAAGGAGCACCGCACGTCAGAATGTTATTTTGATGATGTCCTGGAGGGGTCCCACATTGTGACGGTGCAATGTGCAAAATACATTATCTTCAAATGAATACATTCGTGTTATCTTTTCCTTGTATGATGAAACAAAGTCGTTATGTAATATAATGCTTGTTACTTTTAAAATTTTACCTCCTGTGCGGCCGTTTTTATTAAATCTGAGAGTTGGCCAGTTGTCGGCTTCAGCCCCCACGTAGATAGTATGGGGGTGTTCGGGATGGAATCTAAACACTCTTGATCCAAAAATTTGGTCCTTGAAGGAGGTGTTTAGCGCAACGAACCAAGCAATCGGACTATGTGGCTTTATCACCCTCACTTAGCCATAGGAGTTTGACAATAAAAATGTAGGCACAACCCCTAGTTAGCATTTAATCCGGACTAGGGTGTTGTAAACACCTGATCGGACTGAGGCCGATCCGTAGCATAATGCGGAAAAAATCGCGAAAGATTTGTAACCTCCGAACAGCTGACCGGCTCACCCCGCATCATGACAGTTAGTTTTCGGCTTTCTCTATGGAGGTGCTCATCTAGATAAACTAGGACACAATCGCAGTGGTTCTCCCTTTACTACCTTATAGAGCGGAACATAAGGTAGTAAGCATAGGAGCCGGGCAACCCAACTATTGACCAAAGACATGATTCAGAGTCAATGCATATAATGCTAAAATTCGAGGCGCCAAACTATACTGTAAAAGTGTTCGGACTGTGTTGCCATAGTAGGGAGCATAGTGAAGCCCCTGGCAAATTAAAGCGTACCAAAGTGTACGTGCGCAATTGATAAGAATAACGAAATAAATGAAGTTGTAAGCTAGTGCCTCATATGTTGGGGCGCAAACAGTTTTCATTATAATTAGATTAATATGTCAAGGCGTATTTGTACAAGTAGGGAAAGAAGCCCTCAGGCTATTTGAGATGCCTAGATCAAGGGGGGAGCTTGCGTGCGGGTCCTGAAAACCGGTAGAATGACCGTCGAGGGCGACATCCAGAAATCCCCCCACGCGTCTGTGCTACTTGCCGCCTTGGTGTATCCGACCTTCGAAAGGACCACTGAGCATGCCACTGTGAGGGGCCTGTGGAAAAGAAACCTGAAAAGGATAAAAAGGAAAAGTGGAAGTATGTGTGTCCGGAGAAGGTCGTGCCGTATTGTAGACCACAATCTGGTTATGCCTCCGTCTCTGCCCATGGTATTTTCAGTGCGTAGTTATGTACGCGTGGTACGTATGCCGCCACTTGGACGGGACTGAGACGGAGGTCGAATTGCTAGTCTAGCTCCTGGTGAGCCGGATTTTCATGTTGCGGAGTAGTCCAGACTCGTTTGACACTGTCCAGGAGTTTGGCCGTTGAATTAAAATTCTATCTTAGAAGGCCGCTCTGTACTTCCGCTGGTAGGGCTGCGGTGCGGTCCTCTGTACGGAGGGAGCGCTCCATGTTTCCATTGACTGTTATGACGCCACATGGTCTGGGCATTTTCAGCTTGAGATAAGCGTAGCGCAGCACTGCATTGAATCGAGCAAATGCGGTTCGTCCGAGCAGTGCGTGATAGCCGCTGCGGTAGGGGACAATATCGAAGATCAACTCTTCGCTTCTGAAGTTGTCCGGGGATCCGAAGACGACCTCCAATGTGATTGAGCCCGTGCAATGGGCCTCTACACCTGGTATAACTCCTTTAAAGGTAGTTTTGGTGGGCTTGATCCTTGATGGATCGACGCCCATTTTGCGCACGGTATCCTGATAGCGCAGGTTAAGGCTGCTGCCCCCATCCATGAGGACTCAGATGAGGTGGAATCCATCGATTATTGGGTCGAGGACCACTGCGGCTGAACCGCCGTGGTGGATGCTAGTCGGATGGTCCCTGCGATCGAAAGTGATCGGGCATGACGACCATGGGTTGAATTTTGGGGCGACTAGCTCTATCGCGTAGACATCCCTGAGCGCGCGCTTGCGCTCCCTCTTGGGGATATGAGTGGCGTATATCATGTTCATCGTTTTGACCTGAGGGGGAAACTTTTTCTGTCCCCCTGTGTTTGGTGGACGGGGCTCCTTGTCATCGTCCTTGCTTTGCGACCCCTTCTCCTTGTTCTCGGCATTTATCTTGCCGGCCTATTTAAAAACCCAGTAACTCTTGTTGGTGTGATTGGCTGGTTTATCGGGGGTGCCGTGTATCTGGCATGGACGATCGAGTATTATCACAGTTGGTCCAAGCTGGATGAGCCCGAATTGTTCCTTCTGAACGGCTTCTTACATTGGCCGGACATGGAGCCACTGAATCCAGCGTTGACCGCCGTGTCATCGGTATTATCACAGTTGCTTCGACGCTTGTGTCTGTTGCGCCGGGGCTTACCGTTGCTATTTCTGGCTTCCGAAGTGCCAGGTTCGCTTGCATTGTTATTGCTACAGGCTAGCCAACTAGCTTCGCCCGCGCAAAAGCGGGTCCTCAGTGCCGTGAGGGCTGCCATGGACTACGACTTTTCTTGGCCGAGGTGTCGGGCGAGCCATTCATCCCAGATGGTATGCTTAAAGGCCACTAGGGCTTCAGCATCCGAACAGTCTACGATCTGGTTCTTTTTGGTTAAGAACCTAGTCCAGAATTTCCTGGCTGACTCTCCGTGCTGTTGAATTATGTGACTTTAGTCGTCGGCATCCGGAGGTCAGACATATGTGCCATGGAAGTTGTCGAGGAAGGCTTCTTCCAACTCCTCCCAGCTGCCAACGGAGTTCTCGGGCAGACTGTTCAACCAGTGCCGAGCTGGTCCTTTGAGTTTTAGTGGGAGGTATTTGATGGCATGGAGATCACCACCGCGGGCCATATGAATATGGAGAAGAAAATCCTCGATCCATACCGCGGGGTCTATTGTCCCATCATATGATTCGTTGTTTACGGGTTTAAACCCTTCTGGGAATTCATGTTCCATTACCTCGTTAGTGAAGCAAAGGGAGTGTGCGGCGCCTCTATATCGGCCCATGTCGCGACATAGCTCAGATGGAGTCCGTCTGCGGTTCTCGGCCCGGGCGTGATTATGATTGTTGCGTCCGGCTAGGTAGCCATTGTCGTGTACCGGGGCATGCCCCCGTGATCCATAGATCGATCTGTTTTGACCTGCTCTGCTGTCCAAGTCCTGCCGCAGGTCATATGTATGTCCCCGCGCTGCTTTGTCTCTGCCTTTACGGTGAGGTAGTGCGGGCTGATGTTCGGCTTGAGTTGCCGCTTTGTCCCGGCCACGTGGTGGTTGGGCAGCCGCATTGCGGGATGATGGTACGGGCTCCAGCACCTCTTCATCCAACTGAGGTAGCAATTTGCGCTTCGGATAACTTTTGGCTGGGCGCTCGAGGCCGTATTCCTCGGCTGCCAGGACATTAGTCCACCTATCGTTGAGCAGGTCTTGATCAGCTTGGAGCTGTTGCTGCTTCTTTTTCAGGCTCCTTGCAGTGGCTATTAGCCGGCGCTTGAAGTGCTCCTACTCGAGAGGTTCCTCAAGCACGATAAAAATCCTTGTTGCTGAGGCTCACTGATACGTCTCCAACGTATCTATAATTTTTGATTGCTCCATGCTATATTATCTACTGTTTTGGACTATATTGGGCTTTATTTTCCACTTCTATATTATTTTTGGGACTAACCTATTAACCGGAGGCCCGGCCCAGAATTGTTATTTTTTTTGCCTATTTCAGTGTTTCGAAGAAACGGAATATCAATCAGAGTCCAAAGGGAATAATCCTTTCTGGAACGTGATTTTCTTCCCGAATATGACCCAGGAGACTTGGACCCTATGCCAAGGAAGCTTCGAGGTGGGCACGAGGTAGGGGGCCGCACCCTCCACCCTCGTGGGCCCACCAAAGCTCCACCGACGTACTTCTTCCTCCTATATATATCCACGTACCCCCAAACGAACAGATACGGAGCCAAAAACCTAATTCCACCGCCGCAACTTTCTGTATCCACGAGATCCCATCTTGGGGCCTGTTCTGGAGCTCCGCCGGAGAGGGCCGTCATCACGGAGGGCTTCTACATCATCATAGCCTCTCCGATGAAGTGTGAGTAGTTTACCTCAGACCTTCGGGTCCATAGTTATTAGCTAGATGGCTTCTTCTCTCTTTTTGGATCTCAATACAGTGTTCTCCCCCTCTCTTGTGAAGATCTATTCGATGTAATCTTCTTCTTTTTGCGGTGTGTTTGTTGAGACCGATGAATTGTGGGTTTATGATCAAGTCTATCTATGAATAATATTTGAAGCTTTTCTGAATTCTTTTATGTATGATTGGTTATCTTTGCAAGTCTCTTTGAATTATCTGTTTGCTTTGGCCAACTAGATTGGTAGTTCTTGCCATGGGAGAAGTGCTTAGCTTTGGGTTCGATCTTGCGATGTCCTTTCCCAGTGACAGAAGGGGAAGCAAGGCACGTATTGTATCGTTGCCATCGAGGATAACAAGATGGGGTTTATTTCATATTGCATGAATTTATCTCTCTACATCATGTCATCTTGCTTAAAGCGTTACTCTGTTTTTAACTTAATACTCTAGATGCATGCTGGATAGCGGTCGATGAGTGGAGTAATAGTAGTAGATGCAGAATCGTTTCGATCTACTTGTCACGGACGTGATGCCTATATACATGATCATGCCTAGATATTCTCATAACTATGCTCAATTCTGTCAATTGCTCAACATTAATTTGTTCACCCACCGTAGAATACTTATGCTCTTGAGAGGAGCCACTAGTGAAACCTATGGCCCCCGGGTCTATTCTCATCATATCAATCTCCATCACTTTAATCTTGCTTTGCTTTTTTACTTTGCCTTTTACTTTTCACTTTGCATCTCTATACCAAAAATACCAAAAATATTATCTCTATCAGATCTCACTCTCGTAAGTGACCGTGAAGGGATTGACAACCCCTAATCGCGTTGGTTGCGAGTAGCTATCGTTTTGTGTAGGTACAAGGGACTTGAGCGTGGCCTCCTACTGGATTGATACCTTGGTTCTCAAAAACTGAGGGAAATACTTACGCTACTCTGTTGCATCATCCTCTCCTCTTTGGGGAAAACCAACGAAAGCTCAAGAGGTAGCAAAAAGGATTACTGGCGCCGTTGCCGGGGAGGCTTACATGAAGTCAAGACAAGATTTGGACTCCCGACAACTAGCCATTTCTGGCGCCGTTGCCGGGGAGTCTACACAAAAAGTCAACATAACAAGTACCCATCACAATCCCTATCTCTCGCATTACATTAGTTGCCATTTGCCTCTCGTTTTCCTCTCCCCCACTTCACCCTTGCCATTTTATTCACCCTCTCTTTCTCCTTCTCCTTCTCCTCCTCCGGTTGCCTTTTTCTCGCTTGCCTTGTCGTCATGGCTAGTCTTATTTCTTCTCCGTTATCTCCCGAGAACGAATTTCTAAATTTTAAACAAAGGGAGGGAGAAAATCTGAAAGACGCTTGGTATAGAATTTGCAATGCTCAAAACAGAGCTACCAGGAAGCAATCTACTTCAGTTCTTCTTCGCAATTTTTATGTAGGTGCTAGTCCTTAGTATAGATATATCCTTGATACCATTACCGGAGGGAATTTCTTGGGTAGCCATACTTTTGATTCTTATAATGCTATGATAGATTTATTTGGCTCACCACCTCTTTTGGTTAATGGAACTATTTTAACTTTGGAGCATGCTATGCAAAGGCTTGAAATTATTGAAAACAAAATTGCTACCATTGAGTCCATTGAAAATCTAGATAAAAACATCCATAATCAAATTACTCAATATGGATCTAAGGTAGGAATGACCTTGAAAATATTAAGGAGAAGGAACCCATGGTTAATGAGAAAATAGATCTAGATTCCTCTAGAATCGATAAACTTGACGGTATCATTACCAACTTGGGAACCGCTTTTTCTTCTGTAAAGAATACTCCTAGTCCTCCCACTAAAATTGCTAAGCTTATGTATGTTCCTAAGAATAAGGGTGAATCATCTAGTAAGGAAACTGCGGATCTTAAATCTATAAGTATTCATCCCGATATTTTTGCTTTCATTAAGGAACCATATGCTATGAATGAATTTCTTGATCTTGTGCCTAAAAGCTTGATAATTACTAGAAAGAAGGAAATTTCTATGAAAGATAGATGCCTCATTGAAGAATTACCCTCCAAATTTCCCGTTCGTCCTATTCGGAGGCTGGCTCAACGGGGTCTTCATTGTCTTCGCATCGTCCGGAGTATTGTTTTCTCCTGTGCTGGTATTGCTGTCTTTTCCACGACGTGACTTGGAGCGGTGCCGCTGACGTCGATGCTTTGGCTGTATCTCAGGAGGTTTATCCTCGACTGGGTCTTCCTTGTCGTTGCCGCTATTATCTTTGGGTGTGTCCACCATGTACACGTCATACAAGGAAGTGGCCGTCCAGTGTCCGGTAAACGGGGGGTTTTGGGCCTCCTCTTATCCGGCATCGTCGTCCATACCGTCGATGTCTTCGGAGCCGTAATCAAGCATGTCGGTTAAGTCCTCGATAGTGGCTATGAAGTGGGGGTGGGTGGGAAGCGAAGTTCCCCGTCATCAACCCCTAGTTCGAACCAGATATAGTTCGGCTATGAGTCTTGATATGTCTCCGACGTATCTATAATTTTTGATTGTTCCATGCTATTATATTATCTGTTTTGGATGTTTATGGGCTTTATTAAATACTTTTATATTATTTTTGGGACTAACCTATTAACCTAGAGCCCAGTTCCAGTTTCTGTTTTTTCCCTTGTTTCAGTGTTTCGTAGAAAAAGAATATCAAACGGAGTCCAAACGGAATGAAACCTTCGGGAGAGTTATTTTTGGAACGGAAGCAATCCAATAGACTTGGAGTCTACGTAAGGGAAGCAACAAGAAAGGCACGAGGCAGGGGGACGCGCCCACCCCCCTGGGTGCGCCCTCCACCCTCGTGGGCCCCTCGTGGCTCCCCTGGCGTATTTCTTCCTCCAATGTATACCAATATACACTAAAACCATCGAGGAACAGAATAGATCGGGAGTTCCGCCGCCGCAAGCCTCTGTAGCCACAAAAAACCAATCGGGACCCTGTTCTGGCACCCTGCCGGAGGGGGGAACCCTCACCGGTGGCCATCTTCATCATCCCGGCGCTCTCCATGACGAGGAGGGAGTAGTTCAACCTCGGGGCTGCGGGTATGTACCAGTAGCTATGTGTTTGATCTCTCTCTCTCTCTCGTGTTCTTGAGGTGATACGATCTTGATGTATCGCGAGCTTTGCTATTATAGTTGGATCTTATGATGTTTCTCCCCCTCTACTCTCTTGTAATGGATTGAGTTTTCCCTTTGAGGTTATCTTATCGGATTGAGTCTTTAATGATGTGAGAACACTTGATGTATGTCTTGCCGTGCGTATCTGTGGTGACAATGGGATATCACGTGATTCACTTGATGTATGTTATGGTGATCAACTTGTGGGTTCCGCCCATCAACCTATGCATAGGGGTTGGCACATGTTTTCGTCTTGATTCTCTGGTAGAAACTTTGGGGCACTCTTTGAGGTTCTATGTGTTGGTTGAATAGATGAATCTGAGATTGTGTGATGCATATCAGATAATCATTCCCACGGATACTTGAGGTGACATTGGAGTATCTAGGTGACATTAGGGTTTTGGTTGATGTGTGTCTTAAGGTGTTATTTTACTACAAACTCTAGGGCTGTTTGTGACACTTATAGGAATAGCCCAATGGATTGATCGGAAAGAATAACTTTGAGGTGGTTTCGTACCCTACCATAATCTCTTCGTTTGTTCTCCGCTATTAGTGACTTTGGAGTGACTCTTTGCTGCATGTTGAGGGATAGTTATATTATCCACTTATGTTATTATTGTTGAGAGAACTTGCACTAGTGAAAGTATGAACCCTAAGCCTTGTTTCCTAGCATTGCAATACCATTTACGCTCACTTTTATCATTAGTTACCTTGCTGTTTTTATATTTTCAGATTACAAAAACCTATATCTACCATCCATATTGCACTTGTATCACCATCTCTTCGCCGAACTAGTGCACCTATACAATTTACCATTGTATTGGGTGTGTTGGGGACACAAGAGACTCTTTGTTATTTGGTTGCAGGGTTGCTTGAGAGAGACCATCTTCATCCTACGCCTCCTACGGATTGATAAACCTTAGGTCATCCACTTGAGGGAAATTTGCTACTGTCCTACAAACCTCTGCATTGGAGGCCCAACAACGTCTACAAGAAGAAGGTTGTGTAGTAGACATCAAGCTCTTTTCTGGCGTCGTTGCCGGGGAGGTGAGTGCTTGAAGGTATATCTTTAGATCTTGCAATCGAATCTTTTTGTTTCTTGTTTTAGCACTAGTTTAGTTTATAAAAGAAAACTACAAAAAAATGGAATTAAGTTTGTCTCATACGCTTCATCTTTTTAGTATCTTTCGTGAGTATGATGGAACGGAAAATTGTGCCGAAGTGTTAGAATAAGAATGCATTAAAATGTTTGGCACTAAATATTTGAATGATGAGCATGATTGCAATGTTGTTAGTATGAACTACTTGAATATCCATAGTACTAATGATGATTGCACTAGTTATGATGAAAATGTCTCCTATAAACATGTCAATTTTTCTGGAGTGCATTGGGTTTGCAAGTACACACCGAATAGGGAATATAGATATTGCAAGAGGCATAAGCATTTAGAAACTAAATGGTTGCAAGAAACTCTAAATGTTAGTGCTGAAAATTTAAGATATCTTATCCGTACTTGTGAACTTTGCAATGAACTTGGTCACTTAAATATCAAATGCAAATTGTTTCATGATCGAATCGTGTCCAAAAATTGTGATGACTTGATTTCACTTGTGCATTATAATGAACTAAGTTTGCTTTTGGGTTATGAAGAATTGAAACGTCAAACTAAGCATATTCCAGAATATAAACTTGAGAAATTCCTCGATATTGATCTAGAAGAAATTTATATGTATTGTGCGGTGAATTGCATTGAAAATCCTTATATTGCCAACTACATAAAGAAAATAAAGCAAATAAAGGATGAAGAGAATACTAACGAAAGGGAAGAGACTTCCCAATATCCTCCTATTATTTCTTATGATGAATCAGGTAACAAGGAGGAGCCTTCTATTCAACCAATCTCATTAATAAGGAGCTCCAAAAAGAGGATTGAACCCACACACGATGTGGTGAAGAAGAAGAAAAGAAAAAGGAAGAGAGGTAAAAGATATCTCTCCCAAATAATGTTGCTCCTATTATTGTTGTGCCTCATGAAAATGAATCAAAAATAATTGTGGAAGATGATGCACTTGATGATGATCTCGTTATGCCTATTGCTTTTTGTGATGATTATGATTGGGAAGATAATGATACTTCTTATGATCTTGAAAATCTTTTTGGCACTTGCTTGGAAGAATATGATAATTGCTATACTATTGGTGCTATACATACTATTAATGATGAGAGTGATTATGCTTATGATATGAAAAGGCCCAAGCTTGGGGATGCTATGTTTGATGAAGATGATGTTTTTTAGAATATATTTTCTGCAATTAATGTTTGTCCCAAGCTTGGGGATGCTACGTTTAATGAAGATGATATTTTTAGTCTCTCAAGTTTTGATATGCAAATTTATAAGGATGATAGCATGCCTCCTACTTATGATGATTATATTTATGAAAGTGGGTTTGGAAGAGTGTCAACTTTAGGAAGTAATGATCCCACTATTTTGGAGGATGTTGAATCATATAATATTTATGAAAGTGGATTTGGAGAGGTCATGACTTTATTTAGTAATGATTCCACTATCTTGGAAGAGGTTTCAATTGATTATGATGAGAACAAAGTTGCTACTTATGATGATTATTGTGATGAAACTTATGCTATAAAAAGTAGTGATGATTATACTTATAAAACTTGTCATGATTATGATTACCCTTTTTCTGAACGTTACTCTTCTAATGTGGAAACAATTTATAGTATTCAAGTCTCTTATGATACTCCCACTATTCTGAATGAGAATTTTTTTGCTTATATGGAGAGTAGTAAATTTTCTATGCTTGTAGATCATGAAAAAAATGCTTTAGGTGCTGGTTATATTGTTGAATTCATTCATGATGATACTGAAATTTTTTATGATGGAGGAATATATGCTTGTAGGAGTTGCAATAATATCAAGTTTCCTCTCTATGTGCTTAAAGTTTTGAAGTTATGCTTGTTTTGCATTCCTATGCTAGTTGATTATTGTTCCCATAAATTGTTTGATCACAAAATCCCTATTCATAGGAAGCTGGTTAGACTTAAATGTGCTAGTCATATTCTTCATGATGCTCTCTTTATGTTTCAATTCCTATCTTTTATGTGAGCATCATTGAAATCATAATGCCTAGCTAGGGGCGTTAAACGTTAGCGCTTGTTGGGAGGCAACCCAATTTTATTTTAGTTTATTTCTTTTTGGTTCTGTTTAGTAATAAATAATCCATCTAGCTTCTGTTTAGATGTGGTTTTATGTTTTAATTAGTGTTTGTGCCAAGTAGAACCTTTGGGAAGACTTGGGTGAAGTCTTTATGATCTTGCTGTAAAAAACAGAAACTTTAGCGCTCACGAGATTAGCTAAAACTTTTTACTGGAGAGTGCTATTTAGTTGATTCTTTTTGCAGATGATTACTAGAAAAATTTCTTAGGTCCACCAACTTATTTCAGAATTGCTTCAGTTCTAGAAGTATACGTTTGATACATATTACTACAGACTGTTCTGTTTTTGACAGATTCTGTTTTCATTGTGTTGTTTGCTTATTTTGATGAATCTATGAGTAGTATCAGAGGGTATGAACCATAGAAAAGTTTGAATACAGTAGATATTACACCAATATGAATTTATAATGAGTTCACAACAGTAACTAAGTGGTGGTTTTATTTTCTTATACTAACGGAGCTTACGAGTTTTCTGTTAAGTTTTGTGTTGTGAAGTTTTCAAGTTTTGGGTAAAGATTCGATGGACTATGGAATAAGGAGTGGCAAGAGCCTAAGCTTGGGGATGCCCAAGGCACCCCAAGGTAATATTCAAGGACAACCAAGAGCCTAAGCTTGGGGATGCCCCGGATGACATCCCCTCTTTCGTCTTCGTTCATCGGTAACTTTACTTGGAGCTATATTTTTATTCACCACATGATATGTGTTTTGCATGAAGCGTCATTTTATTTTATTTTGTTTTGCTTGCTGTATGAATAAAATACCAAGAGCTGAAATTATTAAATGTTAGAGAACCTTCACATAGTTGCATAATTATTCGACTACTCATTGATCTTCACTTATATCTTTTCGGAGTAGTTTGTTGTTTGCTCTAGTGCTTTATATCCTTTAGAGCACGGTGGTGGATTTATTTTGGAGAAATATATGAACTCTCATGCTTCACTTATATTGTTTTTAGAGTCTTTAGAACAGAATGGTAATTTGCTTTGGTTATGAATTTAGTCCTAATATGATGGGCATCCAAGAGGGATATAATAAAAACTTTCATATAAAGTGCATTGAATACTATGAGAAGTTTGATTCCTTATGATTGTTTTGAGATATGAGGATGGTAATATTAGAGTCATGCTAGTTGAGTAGTTGTGAATTTGAGAGATACTTGTGTTAAAGTTTGTGATTCCCGTAGCATGCACGTATGGTGAACCGTTATGTGATGAAGTCGGAGCATGATTTATTTATTGATTGTCTTCCTTATGAGTGGCGGTAGGGGATGAGCGATGGTCTTTTCCTACCAATCTATCCCCCTAGGAGCATGCGCGTAGTACTTCTTTTCGATAACTAATAGATTTTTGCAACAAGTATATGAGTTCTTTATGACTAATGTTGAGTCCATGGATTATACGCACTCTCATCCTTCCACCATTGCTAGCCTCTATAATACCACACACTTTTCGCCGGTATCATACACCCACCATATACCTTCCTCAAAACAGCCACCACACCTACCTATCATGGCATTCCCATAGCCATTCCGAGATATATTGCCATGCAACTTTCCACTGTTCCGTTCATTATAACACGCTCCATCATTGTCATATTGCTTTGCATGATCATGTAGTTGCCATTATATTTTTGGCAAAGCCACCATTCATAATTATTTCATACATGTCACTCATGAGTCATTGCACATCCTGGTACACCGCCGGAGGCATTCATATAGAGTCATATTTTGTTCTACGTATCGAGTTGTAATTCTTGAGTTGTAAGTAAATAAAAGTGTGATGATCATAATTATTAGAGCATTGTCCCAGTGAGGAAAGGATGATGGAGACTATGATTCCCCCACAAGTTGGGATGAGACTCCAGACGAACAATAATTAAATAAAAGAGTCCAAAGAAGCCCAAATAAAAAATAGAGAAAAAAAGAGGCCATAAAAAAAGAGAAGGCCCAAAAAATGAGAGAAAAAGAGAGAAGGGGCAATGCTACTATCCTTTTACCACACTTGTGCTTCAAAGTAGCACCATGATCTTCATGATAGAGAGTCTCCTATGTTGTCACTTTCATATACTAGTGGGAATTTTTCATTATAGAACTTGGCTTGTATATTCCAATGATGGGCTTCCTCAAAATGCCCTAGGTCTTCGTGAGCAAGCGAGTTGGATGCACACCCACTTAGTTTCTTGTTGAGCTTTCAT
The DNA here is from genome assembly GCF_003073215.2 of Triticum urartu. NCBI lineage: Eukaryota > Viridiplantae > Streptophyta > Magnoliopsida > Poales > Poaceae > Triticum > Triticum urartu. Next base: position 160,130,476 of record NC_053024.1, read on the forward strand.
ATACTTATAGCTCTAGTGCATCCGTTGCATGGCAATCCCTACTCACTCACATTGATATCTATTAATGGGCATCTCCATAGCCCGTTGATACGCCTAGTTGATGTGAGACTATCTTCTCCTTTTTGTCTTCTCCACAACCACCATTCTATTCCACCTATAGTGCTATGGCTCACGCTCATGTATTGCATGAAGATTTAAAAAGTTTGAGAACATCAAAAGTATGAAACAATTGCTTGGCTTGTCATGGGGGTTGTGCATGATTTAAATATTCTGTGTGGTGAAGATAGAGCATACTATATGATTTTGTAGGGATAACTTTCTTTGGCCATGTTATTTTGAAAAGACATGATTGCTTAGTTAGTATGCTTGAAGTATTATTATTTTTATGTCAATATTAAACTTTTGTCTTGAATCTTAGGATCTGAATATTCTTGCCACAATAAAGAAGATTACATTGATAAATATGTTAGGTAGCATTCCACATCAAAAATTTCGGTTTTTATCATTTACCTACTCGAGGACGAGCAGGAATTAAGCTTGGGGATGCTGATACATCTCCAACGTATCTACAATTTTTTATTGTTCCATGCTATTATATTATCTGTTTTGGATGTTTATGGGCTCTACTAAATACTTTTATATTTTTTTGGGACTAACCTATTAACCCAGAGCCCAGTGCCAGTTTCTGTTTTTCCCTTGTTTCAGTGTTTCGCAGAAAAAGAATATCAAATGGAGTCCAAACGAAATGAAACCTTCGGCAGATTCATTTTTGGAACGGAAGCAATCCAGAAGACTTGGAGTCTAAGTAAGGGAAGCAACGAGGAAGGCACGAGGCAGGGGGCGCTCCCACCCCCTGGGCGCGCCCTCCACCCTCGTGGGCCCCTCGCAGCTCCCCTGACGTATTTCTTCCTCCTATATATACCAATATACCCTAAAACCATCGGGGAACAGAATATATCGGGAGTTCCGCCGCCGCAAGCCTCTGTAGCCACCAAAAACCAATCGGGACCCTGTTCCGGCACCCTACCGGAGGGGGGAACCCTCATCGGTGGCCATCTTCATCATCCCGGCGCTCTCCATGATGAGGAGGGAGTAGTTCACCCTCGGGGCTGAGGGTATGTACCAGTAGCTATGTGTTTGATCTCTCTCTCGCTCTCTCTCTCTCTCTCGTGTTCTTGAGGTGATACGATCTTGATGTATCGCGAGCTTTGCTATTATAGTTGGATCTTATGATGTTTCTCCCCCTCTACTCTCTTGTAATGGATTGAGTTTTCCCTTTGAGGTTATCTTATCGAATTGAGTCTTTAATGATTTGAGAACACTTGATGTATGTCTTGTCGTGTGTATCTGTGGTGACAATGGGATATCACATGATTCACTTATGTCTGTTATGGTGATCAACTTGCGGGTTCCGCCCATGAACCTATGCATAGGGGTTGGCACACGTTTTCGTCTTGATTCTCCGGTAGAAACTTTGGGGGCACTCTTTGAGGTTCTATGTGTTGGTTGAATAGATGAATCTGAGATTGTGTGATGCATATCGTATAATCATTCCCACGGATACTTGAGGTGACATTGGAGTATCTAGGTGACATTAGGGTCTTGGTTGATGTGTGTCTTAAGGTGTTATTTTACTACGGACTCTAGGGCTGTTTGTGACACTTATAGGAATAGCCCAATGGATTGATTGGAAAGAATAACTTTGAGGTGGTTTCGTACCCTACCAAAATCTCTTCGTTTGTTCTTCGCTATTAGTGACTTTGGAGTGACTCTTTGTTGCATGTTGAGGGATAGTTATATTATCCGCTTATGTTATTATTGTTGAGAGAACTTGCACTAGTGAAAGTATGAACCCTAAGCCTTGTTTCCTAGCATTCCAATACCGTTTACGCTCACTTTTATCATTAGTTACCTTGCTGTTTTTATATTTTCAGATTACAAAAACCTATATCTACCATCCATATTGCACTTGTATCACCATCTCTTCGCCGAACTAGTGCACCTATACAATTTACCATTGTATTGGGTGTGTTGGGGACACAAGAGACTCTTTGTTATTTGGTTGCAGGGTTGCTTGAGAGAGACCATCTTCATCCTATGCCTCCCACGGATTGATAAACCTTAGGTCATCCACTTGAGGGAAATTTGCTACTGTCCTACAAACCTTTGCACTTGGAGGCCCAACAACGTCTACAAGAAGAAGGTTGGGTAGTAGACATCAAGTCTCTAGCTAAGAAGCACATCGCCTAAAGGTGAGTGCCCGAAGATGTCTGCGGCACTGACTTTGACGACCGACACTTGATCGGGCTCGACGGACGTGGGAGCGCGTGGTTCAGAACCTATGGCTGGAGATGAATCCGAGGTTCTAGTGATGCTGGTCATGCTCGAGGTTGGGTCTGTGTGCGGCTCTAGCACCACTGAGTCTGCGGCTCCCCTGGCGGGGTTAAGCTTCTCGTCCTCGGATGGCGCAATCTGCTCCGGATCTAGGGCCGGAGCACTTACAGGTGCTATCTCCTGGGTATGGTCCGATGACAGATTTAGGTCATGCTCATCACGGTGCCTGGGAGCGGCCGCCATGGGTTCAAATCCGTCAAAGATCAAGTCTTTGCGGATATCAGCAACGTAGTTCAAGCTTCCAAACCTGACTTGATGGCCAGGGGTATAGCTGTCGATCTGCTCTAGATGGCCAAGCGAGTTGGCCCGTAGTGCGAAGCCGCCGAATACGAAGATCTGTCTGGGGAGAAAAACTTCCCCCCTGACAGCATTGTTGTAGATGATTGACGGGGCCATCGAACCTCTTGAAGACGACGCAACGGAAGTCTCAATGAAAGCACCAATGTCAGTGTCAAAACCGGCGGATCTCGGGTAGGGGTCCCGAACTGTGAGTCTAAGGTCGATGGTAACAGGAGACAGGGGACACGATGTTTACCCAGCTTCGGGCCCTCTCTATGGAGGTAATACCCTACTTCCTGCTTGATTGATCTTTATGAATATGAGTATTACAAGAGTTGATCTACCACGAGATCATAATGGCTAAAACCCTAGAAGCCTAGCCTGTATGATTATGATTGTCCCTATGGACTAAACCCTCCGGTTTATATAGACATCGGAGGGGACTAGGGTTGTACAAAGTCGGTTACAGAGAAAGGAATCTTCACATCCGAACGCCAAGCTTGCCATCCACGCCAAGGAGAGTCCCATTCATACATGGGTAAGAGTCTTCGGTCTTGTATCTTCACTGCCCATCAGTCTGGCCCACGTCCAACAGGCCGGACGCCCAAGGACCCCTTAGTCCAGGACTCCCTCAGCGGGTGGAGCTCATCATCATCCTCGCTTGGTGGCCCTTTCCCCTTATGTTCGGTATTTAAGTTACCGGCCTGTTTGAAGACCCCAACAGTTTCTGTTGAATTGATTTGCAGGCTTGTCGGGGGTACCATGAATCTGGCAAGGCCGATCGAGTATTTTGTCTAAATTGGATGGGTCGTCCTTGTTTCCTTTGAATGGCTTCTTCCGCTGACCGGTATTAGAGCCGCTGAATCCGGCGTTGACCGCTATGTCTTCGGTTTCTTCATTGTTGTTCCGACGCTTGTGCTTGTTACATCGCCGTCATCCGTTGTCGTCGCTGGCTTTGTAGGTGCCGGGGTCACTGGTATTGTTGCTTCTACGAGCTAACCAGCTATCTTCTCCCGCGCAGAAGAAGGTCATGAGTGCGGTAAGAGCTGCCCTAGACTTCGGCTTTTCTTGGCCGAGGTGTCGGGCAAGCCATTCATCGCGGACGCTATGTTTAAAGGCCGCTAGGGATTCAGCGTCTGGATAGTTGACAATTTGGTTCTTTTTAATTAAGAATCGATACTAGAGTTTGCGGGCTGACTCTTCGGGTTGCTGGACTATGTGACTAAGGTCATCGGCGTCCAGTGGCCGAACATAAGTACCTTGGAAGTTGTCTCGAAATGCATCATCCAAATCTTCCCAGGTGCCAATAGAGTTCTCTGGGAGGCTGTTTAACCAGTGCCATGCTGGTCCTTTTAGCTTTAGGGGGAGGTATCTAATGGCGTGGAGATCGTCACCGCGAGCCATGTGAATGTGGAGAAGAAAATCTTCAATCCATACCGCGGGATCTATCGTTCCATCCTATGCTTCAATGTTTACAGGTTTAAACCCCTCTGGAAATTGGTGCTACATTACCTCATTGATAAAGCATAAGGGGTGTGCAGCGCCTCGGTATCGGGCGATGTCATGACGGAGTTTGGATGACATCCGTGTTCGGTTTTCAGCCCAGGTGAGGTTTTTCTTATCGCGCCAAGTTTAATGGCCATCATCTCATGTTGGGGCACGCCCCCTTGATCCATAGATTGATCTAGCCTGACCAGCTCTATTGTCCAGGTCCTGGCATAAGTCGTAGGTGTAGCCCGGAGCCGCTACCTCTTTGCCTCAACGGAGAGGTGGTGCGGGCTGTCGTTCGACATAAGCAGCCGCTTTGTCTCGCCCATGTGGTGGTCGGTCTGGTTCACCAACGTGATTATATCTTGACGGTATTGGCTTAAGGGCCTCGTCGTTGAATTGTGGCAGTAGCCGACGCTTCGGATAACTATTTGTTGGGCACTCGAGACCATATTCCTCGGCAGCTAGGACCTGGGTCCATCTATCATTGAGCGTATCCTGTTCATCTTGAAGCTGTTGCTGTTTCTTTTTTAGGCTCCTCATAGTTGCGATGAGCTATCGCTTAAAGCATTCTTGCTCGAGGGGTTCCTTTGGCATGATGAAGTCTTCATTGCCGAGGCTGACATCCTCCTCGGAGATCGGTAGATAGTTACTATCCTCCGAATACTCATTCCCGACCTGCTCGTCAGGGTTAACTTGTCCCTCCTCCCACTCATCCTGCTCAAACGCAGGCTCGGCGGGGTCTTCGGGATCTTTGGCATTGTCCGGATTGTTATTGTCTCCGGTGCTGGTATTGCTTTCCTTTTCGCGACGCGATTTGAGCGGCGCCGCTGACGCCGACGTTTTGGTGGTGCCTCGATGGACTTGTCCTCAGTCAGAGCCTTGCTGCCGTCGTTGTCGTCCTTCTTAGGTGAATCCATCATATACACATCATATGTGGAGGTGGCTGTCGGTGTCAAAATCGGCGGATCTCGGGTAGGGGGTCCCGAACTGTGCGTCTAAGGTCGATGGTAACAGAAGACAGGGGACACGATGTTTACCCAGGTTCGGGCCCTCTCTATGGAGGTAATACCCTACTTCCTGCTTGATTGATCTTGATGAATATGAGTATTACAAGAGTTGATCTACCATGAGATCGTAATGGCTAAAACCCTAGAAGTCTAGCCTGTATGATTATGATCGTCCCTATGAACTAAACCCTCCGGTTTATATAGATACCGGAGGGGACTAGGGTTGTACAAAGTCGGTTACAGATAAAGGAATCTTCATATCCGAACGCCAAGCTTGCCATCCACGCCAAGGAGAATCCCATCCGGACACGGGAGAGAGTCTTCTGTCTTGTATCTTCATGGCCCATTGGGCCGGACGTCCAAGGACCCCTTAATCCAGGACTCCCTCAGTAGCCCCTGAACCAGGCTTCAATGACGAGGTGTCCGGCGCGCAGTTTGTCTTCGGCATTGCAAGGCGGGTTTCTCCCCCAATAGTCCAAAACAGCCTTCGAACACAAAAAACGTGTCCGGCTCTGTAAAATAAGTACCACACACAACCGCAGAGAGTATAATATTTCACGAGTCCAATCTACTGACAACTTTTTATAGCGTGATGCCACGTCACCACCCGGTCATTATTTCGAACCGCTTTTCGGCCTACCGCTCCATGTTTTGAGATGCGGTTTCATTGGCACGTCTTGTCAAAGCAGAGATCGTGTCCCCGTATTATGGGATTCTCATCAATACGAGCGTGGGTAATCCAACCGTGCCGTCCGCACGGCCCTTGGGAAACAGGCGAGTTTCAAGGCGAGTGGGGAGGCGCTTGATATTCGCTGCCTTTATAAGGAGATAGGGATCCACCCCCTCTCACCCACGCCTTCTCTCTCTTTGCGCACCCATTCTCGAGCTCCAGCGCCCAAGTCCTCATCTCTTCCACCTCAAGAAAGCACTCCGATCATGTCCGGATCCAGAGCGCAGGGCAAGTGGATGGTCTCCTCCGTCAAGGAGAAGGACATCACCAAGCTCCGAGAGGCCGGATATTTGGCCAAGGAGGTCGCCCACCGGCTTCTGACCGAGGGACAGATCATCCCTACCCCGGAGCCCCATGAGACGGTAGTGTTCATCCCCCACTTCATCCACAGGCTGGGATTTCCACTCCACCCATTCGTCCGCGGACTCATGTTCTACTATGGGGTGGATTTCCACGATCTGGCCCCTAACTCTTTCCTCAACATCTTGGCATTTATTGTCGTGTGCGATGCCTTCCTCCGCATCTCTCCCCACTTGGGATTGTGGCTGAAGATCTTCAATGTGAAGCCGAAGGTGGTGGACGGCCAACACGCAGAGTGCGGAGGCGCCATGGTGAGCAAGAGGCCCAACGTCATATGGCCCAAAGGTACTTTTGTGGAGACTGTCAAAGGGTGGCAAAAGCAGTGGTTCTATGTCACAGAGCTCTGAGACACCACCTGGGCCGAGGCTCCCGAGTTCAGGTCCGGGGCCCCAATGCGGCTCACCTCCTAGCTAGAGAAGGGCCTAGACTGGGCCTCGTCGGACGAGCTGACAGCGCTGCATACACGCATCAAGAGCATGGTCGACAAGAACATCAAGCTTGTCAATGTGATCCAGGTGATGCTCTTTCATCGGATCCTTCCATGCCAAAGCCGAACCTGCGATTTGTGGGAGTTCGATCCGGCCAAGCACCAGACCCTGCAACACTTCTTCGGTGTTACGCACGAAGGTATTTGGAAGGTGCTCTTCAAGGCCAACAAGACGTGGCCGAAGGAGACCGAAGACCGTGGGTACAACCTGACCCACCCTGCCAGTCCGGTAAGTTTTTTTTAGTGTTTTCAAGGTGTATCCCTTGCTTACATACTCAAGGAAAATGTCTGAGCCTCTCCATCTTACTTTTTTTAGGGCTGGACAAAGAAGGCAGAGCTGGTCAAGAGTTCGGCTCTGCTACCCGAAGACCCAGCAATTCCACTTCTGACGAAGATGCTGGTTCCGGCGCCTTACCAGGCGCCGGAGAAGAAGGCCAAGAAGAAGTCCAAGGGGACCAGAGGTCGTCTCCGCCACAAGGGCACTTTGGACGTGATGTCCGAAGACGCCAAGACCCAGTCCTCACCCGCCACCGAGGAAGAGGAGGAAGAAAGCAACTCCCCCCTGAGGGGGGAAGGAAGAAAAGGGCGGCCTCCACACGTCTGGAGGCCGAAGCATCCAAGAGGGGGAGAGCCTCCTGTCGGTGTTAAAACCAGCAGATCTCGGGTAGGGGGTCCCGAACTGTGTGTCTAAGGTTGATGGTAACAGGAGACGGGGGACACGATGTTTACCGAGGTTCGGGCCCTCTCTATGGAGGTAATACCCTACTTCCTGCTTGATTTATCTTGATGAATATGAGTAGTACAAGAGTTGATCTACCTCGAGATCGTAATGGCTAAAACCCTAAAAGTCTAGCCTGCATGACTATGATTATGATTGCCTCTACGGACTAAGCCCTCTGGTTTATATAGACATCGTAGGGGACTAGGGTTGTACAAAGTCGGTTACAGAGAAAGGAATCTTCATATCAGGCGCCTAGCTTGCCTTCCACGTCAAGGAGAGTCCCATTCGGACACGGGGGAGAGTCTTCGATCTTGTATCTTCACAGCCCATCAGTCCGGCCCACGCACCATAGTCCGGACGCCCGAGGACCCCTGAATCTAGGACTCCCTCACCTCCCTTGCGGACGACACCGCACCGGATACCGACAGCAGCTCGGAGTGGCGCCCTAGGGATAAGCCCCCGGCCGGATCTTAAGTATTCGAAGGCTCTGACGCACTTATATGTCCGACTCCTTCATTTTGCAATTCTATTGCGTTGAACCATGCACTGCAGTCCGGCCCATGACAGCTGCCAGCGATCCTCATCAGGGGGTTCGCTGGATCCAAAGGCCATGGACAGTGATTCACTGCCGACGGCCACCTCTCCCAAGGCCACGGATGATGCCGAAGCGGTGTCCCGAAGGACCGTCATAGGCCAGGGAGAGGCGCGGGAGGTCATCAAAACGATGCCAGGGGGTGAAACCTCGGCTGCCAGAAACCTGGGGGAGCGGATCCCCCTAAGACTTGCGATGGGGGCCATATCCAATTCGGCCCCCAGCCGAATACCATTCCGGAGACCCATACGGCTCCGGAATCAGGCAGGCAGACTCCTTCGAAAGAAGGAGGTGCACCTATCCCATCGGTGACCTCTATCCATCCAGAGGCACCGGATACTTTAATGGAAGCGCTGCAAGGCGGTTCTATCTTGGAAGAACACCTCACCCTCATGGGTACGGTGATTGAGAGGGTTCAGTCTATTAAGAGCGGACTGACCGAAGCCTACACCAGTCTTCTGACAGGCTTTGAGGTAAGCGAGGCAGTTATGTAAAAAGAAAGTCACAATATAGACAGTAGCCCCTGAGACTCTGCCCAGTGTTCGGAAAGAAAAGCCGGACAGAGGATCAAATAATTTCGCAGGATACTAACCACACATGTCTATGTGAATAAACAGGCATCGTTGCTGGATGCAACCTCTCATGCTGCCGAAGTCTCCGAACTGAAGCAGAAACTGGAGCGGGCCGAGGAGGAGCTCGGCCAAGCAAGAAAACAGCTGGAGGATAAGCAAGGTATGTAATGACCTGCTGTATATTACAAAGGATTGATGATTTTTGTTGACTATAGTGCCATGGTATTTGTAGGAGCGGCGACTAAGGTGGAAACCCTCAAGAAGGCGCTGGCCGAGGCCCAAGAGAAAGCGGCAAAGGAGCAAGCCGTCCATAAAAAACATGAGGCCAGGGTTGATGAGGTCCTGTTGGAGCTCTAGGACGCCGTGAAGAAATGCGAGTCCTTGGAGCGCGATATTGCGGATCAAGAGACCGAACTCGCTAAGACTCGCCAAAGCGCACAAGATGCCCGGGTTGAAGCACAGGGCGCTCTCCAGGAGATTCAAGAGGCCAAGAAGATTGTGGGAGGTAAGGCCTTCATTATGCAGAGCAAATATGTGAAGAAGAGGTATCTCTTACTAACCCGGATTTGGAGTTCTCCAGGAGCGTTTGCGGATTTGCCACGCAGTGTTGCCGATGCTGCGGAGTTCTTCCGAGCCGAAGAGGGGAGCTCGACGGAGAAGCTGTTCTGGTCGCAATACCTTGCGCCAGAACATCCGATGCACTTTAGCAACCAGCTAAAACAGCTGGTCGAACTGCATGGGGTGGCCGAACTAGCCATGAAGGATTTAATAATCTGGCTGTGGCCTGCCGAAGCTATACCTAGTAGCTACTTCAGGCTCGTGAAGCGGCTGGTCAATGCCTGCCCCCGGCTTGATGTCATCAAGCGGTCGGTCTGCATCAAGGGTGCGCGGATAGCCTTCGCCCGCGTCAAGGTGCAGTGGGCGAAGATGAACGCCGTCAAGCTCGCGACCGAGGGACCGCCCGCTGGCAAGGAGCACCGCACGCCCAAGCGGTATTTTAAAGATGTCCTAGAGGGGTCCCGCATTATGGTGGCGCAATGTGCAAAAGACGTTATCTTCGAATGAATACTTTCGTGTTATCTTTGCCTTGTATGATGAAACGAAATCGTTATGTAATGTAATGCTTGTTATTTTTAAAATTTTACCTCCTGTGCGGCTGTTTTTATTAAATCTGAGAGTTGGCCAGTCGTCGGCTTCAGCCCCCATGTAGGTAGTACGGGGGTGTTCGGGATGGAATCTAAACACTCTTGATCCAAAAATTTGGTCCTTGAAGGAGGTGTTTAGCGCAACGAACCAGGCAATCGGACTATGTGGCTTTATCACCCTCACTTAGCCACAGGAGTTTGACAATAAAAATGTAGATGCAGCCCCTAGTTAGTATTTAATCTGGACTAGGGTGCTGTAAACACCTGATCGGGTGGAGGCCGATCCGTCGCATAATGTGAAAAATATCGCAAAAGATTTTGAACCTCCGAATAGCTGACCAGCTCTCGCCACATCATGACAGTCAGTTTTTGGCTTTCTCTACTGAGGTTTTGCTCGGGTAAACCAGAAACACAATCGCAGTAGTTCTCCCTTTACTACCCTAGCCGATAGAGCGGAATGTAAGGTAGTAAGCACAGGAGCCGGGCAACCCACCTATTGACCAAAGACATGATTGGGAGCCAATGCATATAGTGCTAAATTTGGGGTGCCGAACTGTACTGTAAAAGTGTTCGGACTTTGTTGCCATAGTATGGAACACAATGAAGCCCCTGGCGTATTAAAGCATACCAGAGTGTACCTACGCAATCGATAAGAATAACGAGAAAAAATGAAATTTTAAGCTAGTGCAACATAAGTTGGGCCGCGAACAGTTTTTGTTATAATCTGATTGATATGTCAAAACGTATTTGTACAAATAGTGGGATAGGCAACCTGGCTATTTAACATGCCAAGACCAAGGGGGAGCTGCGTGCGGGCCCTGAAAACAGGTAGGATGATCGTCGAAGAGAACGTCTAGAGATTCCCTGCTACCTCTTGAGCACTGCGTTGGTTTTCCCTTGAAGAGGAAAGGGTGATGCAGTAAAGCAGCGTAAGTATTTCCCTTAGTTTTTGAGAACCAAGGTATCAATCCAGTAGGAGACCACACACGAGTCCGTCGCACCTACACAAACAAATAAATCCTCGCAACCAACGCGATAAAGGGGTTGTCAATCCCTTCACGGTCACTTACGAGAGTGAGATCTGATAGATATGATAAGATAATATTTTTGGTATTTTTATTATAAAGATGCAAAGTAAAATAAAAGGCAATAAAAATAGCTAAGTATTGGAAGATTAATATGATGGAAAATAGACCCGGGGGCCATAGGTTTCATTAGTGGCTTCTCTCGAGAGCATAAGTATTACGGTGGGTGAACAAATTACTGTTGAGCAATTGATAGAATTGAGCATAGTTATGAGAATATCTAGGTATGATCATGTATGTAGGCATCACGTCTGAGACAAGTAGACCGACTCCTGCCTGCATCTACTACTATTACTCCACACATCGAATGCTATCCAGCATGCATCTAGAGTATTAAGTTCATAAGAACGGAGTAACGCTTTAAGTAAGATGACATGATGTAGAGGGATAAACTCATGCAATATGATATAAACCCCATCTTGTTATCCTCGATGGCAACAATACAATACGTGCCTTGCTGCCCCTACTGTCATTGGGAAAGGACACCGCAAGATTGAACCCAAAGCTAAGCACTTCTCGCATTGAAAGAAAGATCAATCTAGTAGGCCAAACCAAACTGATAATTCGAAGAGACTTGCAAAGATAACCAATCATACATAAAAGAATTCGGAGAGATTCAAATATTGTTCATAGATAAACTTGATCATAAACCCACAATTCATCGGTCTCAATAAACACACCGCAAAACAAGATTACATCAAATAGATCTCCACGAGAGAGGGGGTGAACATTGTATTGAGATCCAAAAAGAGAGAAGAAGCCATCTAGCTAATAACTATGGACCCGAAGGTCTGAGGTAAACTACTCACACATCATCGGAGAGGCTATGGTGTTGATGTAGAAGCCCTCCGTGATCGATGCCCCCTCCGACGGAGCACAGGAAAAGGCCCCAAGATGGGATCTCACGGGTACATAAGGTTGCGGCGGTGGAATTAGGTTTTTGGCTCCATATCTGGTAGTTTGGGGTACGTAGGTATATATAGGAGGAAGAAGTACGTCGGTGGAGCAACGTGGGGCCCATGAGGGTGGAGGGCGCCCTTGGTGGGGGGGGGGGGTAGGCGCGCCCCCTACCTCGTGCCCTCCTGGTTGATGTCTTGACGTAGGGTCCAAGTCCTCTGGATCACGTTAGTTCCAAAAATCACGTTCCCGAAGGTTTCATTCCGTTTGGACTCCGTTTGATATTCTTTTTGTGCAAAACTCTGAAATAGGCAAAAAACAGCAATTCTGGGCTGGGTCTCCGGTTAATAGGTTAGTCCAAAAAATAATATAAAAGTGTATAATAAATCCCATTAAACATCCAAAACAGAATATAATATAGCATGGAACAATAAAAAATTATAGATACGTTGGAGATATATCAAGCATCCCCAAGCTTAATTCCTGCTCGTCCTTGAGTAGGTAAATGATAAAAACAGAATTTTTGATGTGGAATGCTACTTAGCATAATTTCAATATAATTCTTCCTATTGTGGCACGAATGTTTAGATTTGATATGATTCAAGATAAAAGTTTAATGTTGACATAAAAACAATAATACTTCAAGCATGCTAACTAAGCAATTATGTCTTATCAAAATAACATAGCCAAAGCAAGTTATCCCTACAAAATCATATAGTTTGGCTATGCTCCATCTTCCCCACACAAAATATTCATATCATATACAACCCCGGTTTTAGCCAAGCAATTGGTTCATACTTTTAACGCGCTTCAGCCTTTTCGACTCTTACGCAATACATGAGCACAAGTCATGGATATAGCACTATGGTGGAATAAGGTATAATGGTAGGGGTTATGTGGGAAGACAAAAAGGGAGAAAGTCTCACATCAACGAGGCTAATCAACAGGCTATGGAGATGCCCATCAATTGATGTTAATGCGAGGAGTAGGGATTGCCATGCAACTGATGCACTAGAGCTATAAGTGTATGAAAGCTCGAAAAGAAACTAAGTGGGTGTGCATCCAACTTGCTTGCTCACGAAGAGGTCGGGCATTTGAGGAAGCCCATCATTGGAATATACAAGCCAAGTTCTACAATGAAATTTCCCACTAGTATATGGAAGTGAAAAATGAGAGACTCTCTATTATGAAGATCACGGTGCTACTTTGAAGCACAAGTGTGGTAAAAGGATAGTAACATTGTCCCTTCTCTCTTTTTCTCTCATTTTCTATTTGGGCCTTTTTCCTCTCTTTTTTGGCCACTTTTTTTATTTTTTAAATTTATTTAGTCCGGAGTCTCATTCCGAATTGTGGGGGAATCATAGTCTCCATCATTCTTTCCTCACTTGGGACAATGCTCTAATAATGATGATCATCACACTTTTATTTACTTACAACTCATGAATTACAACTCAATACTTAGAACAAAATATGACTCTATGTGAATGCCTCCGGCGGTGTACCGGGATATGCAATGAATCAAGAGCGACATGTATGAAACAATTTTGAACGGTGGCTTTGCCACAAATACAATGTCAACTACATGATCATGCAAAGCAATATGACAATGATGGAGCGTGTCATGATAAATGAAACGATGGAATGTTGCATGGCAATATATCTTGGAATGGCTATGGAAATGCCATGATAGGTAGGTATGGTGGCTATTTTGAGGAAGATATAAGGAGGTTTATGTGTGATAGAGCGTATCATATCATGGGGTTTGGATGCACCGGCAAAGTTTGCACCAACTCTCAAGGTGAGAAAGGGCAATGCACGGTACCGAAGAGGCTAGAATATTGTGGAAAGGTAAGTGTGCGTATAATCCATGGACTCACATTAGTCATAAAGAACTCATATACTTATTGCAAAAAATTATTATCCCTCGAAGCAAAGTACTACTACACATGCTCCTAGGGGAAGGGTTGGTAGGAGTTAACCATCGCGCGATCCCGACCGCCACACAAAGGAAGACAATCAATAAATAGCTCATGATCCGACTTCGTTACATAACGGTTCACCATACGTGCATGCTACGGGAATCACAAACTCCAACACATGTATTTTTCAATTCCACAATTACTCAACTAGCACAACTATGATATTACCACCTTTATATCTCAAAACAATTATCAAGCATCAAATTTCTCATGATATTAGTTAAAGAAAATTGCCATGCTATTTTAATATCCTCAAAATAATATAAGTGAAGCATGAGAGATCAATAGTTTCTATAAAACAAATCCACCACCGTGCTCTAAAAGATATAAGTGAAGCACTAGAGCAAAACTATATAGATCAAAAGATATAAGTGAAGCACATAGAGTAATCTAATAAATTCCGAATCAAGTGTGACTCTCTCAAAAGGTGTGTACAGCAAGGATGATTATGGTAAACTAACAAATAAAGACTCAAATAATACAAGACGCTCCAAGCTAAACACATATCATGTGGTGAATAAAAATATAGCTCCAAGTAAAGTTACCGATGGAAGTAGACGAAAGAGGGGATGCCTTCCGGGGCATCCCCAAGCTTTGGCTTTTAGGTGTCCTTAGATTATCTTGGGGTGCCTTGGGCATCCCCAAGATGAGCTAGAACACGGGTTTGAGCTATGGGAGGATCTTTCTGGAGGAAGATGAAGTGAGTGGGTGCTGGAATAAGTGGAGGGGGTCCGCGTGGGGCCCACGAGGTAGGGGGCGCGCCCTGTGCCCTCGTGGCCAAATGGTGGGGGCCCCTGGTGTGTTCTTAGTGCCAGGTATTCTTAAATATTCTACAAAAAATCATATTTCATTTTCAGGACGTTTGGAGAACTTTTATTTTCAGGGTATTTTTCTATTGCAAGGATAAATCTGAAAACAGTCAGGAAATACTATTTTTGCTTTATTTAATGTAAATAACAGAAAGTAAAAGGAGGGTACAGAGAGTTGTGCTTTCTAACTTCATCCATCTCATGCTCATCAAAAGGAATCCACTAACAAGGTTGATCAAGTCTTGTTAATGAACTCTTTCCGAATAGCATGAAACCGGAGAATTTTCGAATAACTCTAAGTTACCACAATGGGGATATGCACATCCCCAACAATAAGGATATCATATTTCTTCTTGACGGTAGGAAGAGGGAATTCAAAACCTCCAATAGTAATCATTGAAAATTTTCCAATAGAATTGATACTATGGACTTGAGGTTGTTTCCTCGGAAAGTGTACCGTATGCTCATTACCATTAACATGAAAAGTGACATTGCCTTTGTTGCAGTCAATAACAGCCCCTGTAGTATTCAAAAAGGGTCTATCAAAGATAATCGACATACTATCATCCTCGGGAATATCAAGAATAACAAAGTTCGTTAAAATAGTAATGTTTGCAACCACAACAGGCACATCCTCACAAATACCGACAGGTATAGCAGTTGATTTATCGGCCATTTGCAAACATATTTCAGTAGGTGTCAACGTATTCAAATCAAATCAAGTCTACGATTCAAAGCAGTTTTAACATAGTTTCTTTTAATGGAGCATGGTATAGTTGGTACTCCTAGATCTCCTAGTTTCTTTGGTATTCCACCCTTAAAAGTATAATTGGCAAGCATGGTGGAAATTTCAGCTTCCGGTATCTTTCTTTTATTTGTAACAATATCTTGCATATACTTAGCATAAGGATTCATTTTAAGCATATCAGTCAAACCCATACACAAAAAAGTTAGGTCTAATCATTTCAGCAAAGCTCTCAAAATCCTCATCATCCTTTTTCTTGGATGGTTTAGGAGGAAAAGGCATGGGTTTTTGAACCCATGGTTCTCTTTCTTTACCGTGCTTCCTAGCAACAAAGTCTCTCTTATCATAACGTTGATTCTTTGATTGTGGGTTATCATGATCAACAACAGGTTCAATCTCTACATCATTGTTATTGCTAGGTTGAGCATCATCATGAACATCATCATTAACATGATCACTAGGTTCATGTTCATTACCAGATTGTGTTTCGGCATCAGAAATAGAAATATAATTGGGATTCTCGGGTGTGTCAACAACAGGTTCACTAGAAGCATGCAAAGTCCTATCATTTTTCTTTTTCTTCTTCTTAGAAGGACTAGGTGCATCAAAATTAGTTCTCTGAGAATCTTGCTCAACTCTCTTAGGGTGACCCTCAGGATACAAAGGTTCCTAAGTCATTTTACCCCCTCTAGTCATAACTCTAACAACATTATCATTTTTCTTATTATTTAATTCATTGACAAAATCATTTTGAGCTTTAAGCACTTGTTCTACTTGAGTGGTAACCATAGAAGCATGTTTACTAATAAGTTTAAGTTCACCTTTAACTCTAGACATATAATCACTCAAGTGTTCAATCATATAAGCATTTCGTTTTGATTGTCTACCAACATAAGCATTGAAGTTTTCTTGTTTAACAATAAAATTATCAAACTCATCCAAGCATTGACTAGCAGACTTATTACGAGGGATATCACCTTCATCAAATCTATAGAGAGAATTTACCTTTACTACCTGTGTCGGATTATCAAGACCATGTATTTCTTCAATAGGTGGTAAATTCTTAACATCTTCAGCATTAATACCCTTTTCTTTCATAGATTTCTTTGCCTCTTGCATATCTTCAGGACTGAGAAATAGAATACCCCTTTTCTTCGGAGTTGGCCTGGGAGTTGGTTCAGGAAGTGTCCAATCATTATCATTATTCAATATATTATTCAATAGCAATTCAGCTTGCTCAACAGTTCTTTCCCTGAAAACACAACCAGCACAACTATCTTGGTGGTCTCTGGAAGCCTTGGTTAGTCCATTATAAAAGATATCAAGTATTTCATTTTTCTTGAGAGGATGATCAGGCAAAACATTAAGTAATTGGAGAAGCCTCCCCCAAGCTTGTGGGAGACTCTCTTCTTCAATTTTCACAAAATTATATATTTCCCTTAGGGCAGCTTGTTTCTTATGAGCGGGGAAATATTTAGCAGAGAAGTAATAAATCATATCCTGGGGACTACGCACACAACCAGGAGTAAGAGAATTAAACCATGTTTTAGCATCACCCTTTAATGAGAATGGAAATAACTTAAGGATATAGTAGTAACGAATTTTTTCCTCATGAGTGAATAGGGTGGCTATATCATTCAATTTAGTAAGATGTGTCACAACAGTTTCAGATTCATAGCCGTAAAAAGGATTAGATTCAACCAAAGTAATTAACTCAGGATCGATAGAGAAATCATAATCCTTATCAGAAATATAGATAGGTGAAGTAGCAAAAGCATGGTCATATTTCATTCTAGCATTCAAATACTTTTCTTTCAGCTTAGCTAACAGTTTCTTAAGATCATATCTATCTTTGCAAACAAAAAGATCTCTAGCAGTTTCTTCATCCATAACATAAACCTCAGGCACATCTGGCAATTCATATCTAGGGGAAGAATCTTCATCATCACTTTCATCAATGTTATCAGCTTCAATAATTTCATTCTCTCTAACCCTAGCAAGTTGTTCATCAATAAATTCACCTAATGGCACAATATTATCAAGCATAGAAGTAGTTTCATCATAAGCATCATGTATAGCAGAAGTGGCATCATCAATAACATGCGACATATCAGAATCAATAGCAGGAGTAGGTTTAGGTGTCGCAAGTTTACTCAAAACAGAAGGAGAATCAAGTGTAGAGCTAGATGGCAGTTCCTTACCCCCCCCCCCCCCCCCCCGCCCCCTCGTAGTTGAGGGATAAATCTTGTTTTTTCGTCTTTCAAGTTCCTCATAGTGATAAACAGATATAAATCCCAAGTGACTCAAAGAATGGAGCTATGCTCCCCGGCAACAGCGCCAGAAAATAGTCTTGATAACCCACAAGTATAGGGGATCGCAACAATTTTCGAGGGTAGAGTATTCAACCCAAATTTATTGATTCAACACAAGGGGAGCCAAACAATATTCTCAAGTATTAGCAGCTGGGTTTTCAATTCAACCACACCTGAAAGACTTAATATCTGCAGCAAAGTATTTAGTAGCAAAGTAGTATGGAAGTAACGGTAACGGTGGCAAAAGTAATAGTAGCAGTTTTTGTAGTATCGTAACAGTGGCAACGGAAAAGTAACTAAGCAGAGACCAATATGTGAAAAGCTCATAGGCAATGGATCAATGATGGATAATTATGTGGGATGCGATTCCTCATGCAACAGTTATAACATAGGGTGACACAGAACTAGCTCCAGTTCATCAATGTAATGTAGGCATGTATTCCAAATATAGTCATATGTGCTTATGGAAAAGAACTTGCATGACATCTTTTGTCCTACCCTCCCGTGGCAGCGGGGTCCTATTGGAAATTAGGGGATATTAAGGCCTCCTTTTAATAGAGTACCAGACAAAGCATTAACACTTAGTGAATACATGAACTCCTCAAACTACGGTCATCACCGGGAGTGGTCCCGATTATTGTCACTTTGGGGTTGCCGGATCATAACACATAGTGGGTGACTATTGACTTGCAAGATAGGATCAAGAACTCACATATATTCATGAAAACATAATAGGTTCAGATCTGAATTCATGGCACTCGGGCCCTAGTGACAAGCATTAAGCATAGCAAAATCATAGCAACATCAATCTCAGAACATAATGGATACTAGGGATCAAACCCTAACAAAACTAACTCGATTACACGATATATCTCATCCAACCCATCACCGTCCAGCAAGCGTACGATGGAATTGCTCACGCACGGTTGTGAGCATCATGAAATTGGTGATGGAGGATGGTTGATGATGACGACGGCGATGGATTCCCCTCTTCGGAGCCCCGAACGGACTCCAGATCAGCCTTCCCGAGAGAGATTAGGGCTTGGCGACGGCTTCGTATTGTAAAACAGATGAATCCTTCTCTCTGGTTTTTTCTCCCCGAAAGTGAATATATGGAATCGGGGTTGAGGTCGGTGGAGTCTTAGGGGGCCCATGAGGCAGGGGGCACGCCCCAGAGGGGTGGGCGCGTCCTGCACCCTCGGGGTTGAGGTCGGTGGAGTCTCAGGGGGCCCACAAGTTTGCGTTAGTTATAGATTACTACAGACTGTTCTGTTTTTGACAGATTCTGTTTATTGTGTGTTGTTTGCTTATTTTGATAAATATGGCTAGTAAAATAGTTATAAACCATAGAGAAGTTGTAATACAATAGGTTTAACACCAATATAAATAAAGAATGAGTTAATTATAGTACCTTGAAGTGGTCTTTTGTTTTCTTTCGCTAACGGAGCTCACGAGATTTTCTGCTGAGTTTTGTGTTGTGAAGTTTTCTAGTTTTGGGTGAAGGATTTGATGGATTATGGAACAAGGAGTGGCAAGAGCCTAAGCTTGCTGCCATTTTCGATCTCCTTGCTCAAAGCTCCATTCACAAAACTGTTTTGGGGGATTGTTCTTCGGTATGTGACTCCTCCAATGGTCCAATTAGTTTTTGTTTTGTGCTTTATTCATTGCAAATTTTTGCTGCTTAGGTGACCCTGTTCTTGAGCTTGCATGTCAAATTTATTTGGTCCCAAGTAGTTATAATGCATGATATAGCCTCTAGGCACTTGTGGGAGTAGTTGTTATCAATCTTGTTGAGTTTGGTTCACTTTTATTTTGAGTCACTAAAAAATTCAGAAATTTTCAGAGGGAGAAAATGTTAAAGAGATTGTTGAGGGGTTCTTCGAGCCAAAGATCGAAGGATAAGCAAAATGAAGAGAATAAAAAGCCCAAATATAATCTTCCTCGCACTGTGGAGGTTCGGCCGTGCGAATGGCCTTGTGATGAGTTCTTGGGAGCCGCCGGAATTTATGATGACTTTTATTACTTGGCTGAGAATGCAGGCCTCACCAACTTCCACCATGACTAGCGTGAACAGTATCTCCTACTCACTAATATTTTCGTGCAATTTTTTTTATTTCCATGCTAAGAAATCACCACCTTCAGTGGAGTTTCACTTATATGATGAGGTTAAGGAGATGTCACTATATGATTTTTGTCATGTCTACAAGATACCCTTTGTGGGCAGCATCGAGGAACCACATCATAGTGATGTGGATGAATTTATTGATAAAAATGCTATAGGGGAAACAAGGAAAGTTTTCGATGCGAGAATTACTAGTATACATTTTCCTGTTCTACGTTACTTTGTGATATTTGCTAGTAGATGCTTAATTGGTCGCGGGAACTATGGAAATCTTAGTGCTCCTGATCTTGTCATTTTGCACCATGCTTTGTTTCGTGATACAACTTTCAGCTTAGGCGCTATTGTTTCTAAACGATTAAGTCTGAACCGTACAAAGGGCCCCATCTTCGGAGGCATCTTTGCTTCACGCCTTGCTGCACACTTTGAGATACCTATTAGGCACTATGAGAAAGAGGAGAAGTTGCTACCCCTGTTTTTCTAGATTATAAGAGTATGGTAGCACATGAATTTATTGTTAAAAATAAGAAGAAGATGCTTAAGTACAATTTGATATTTGATAAAGCTCACTATGAGATTATTACCTTGCATGTGCCCTCTTTGTTTATCATACTTTCAGGCACGTACCTCATCTTGCCCGAGGACATTTATGCATACTAGAGGCTGACGCAATGTGACGCCCCCGATTCAATCGTACACTAATCATACACGCAAACGTGTACGATCAAGATCAGGGACTCACGGGAAGATATCACAACACAACTCTACAAATAAAATAAGTCATACAAGCATCATATTACAAGCCAGGGGCCTCGAGGGCTCGAATACAAGAGCTCGATCATAGACGAGTCAGCGGAAGCAACAATATCTGAGTACAGACATAAGTTAAACAAGTTTGCCTTAAGAAGGCTAGCACAAACTGGGATACAGATCGAAAGAGGCGCAGGCCTCCTGCCTGGGATCCTCCTAAACTACTCCTGGTCGTCGTCAGCGGGCAGCACGTAGTAGTAGGCACCTCCGGTGTAGTAGGAGTCGTCGTCGACGGTGGCGTCTGGCTCCTGGTCTCCAACATCTGGTTGCGACAACCAGGTAGAAGGGATAGAGGGAAAGGAAGGAGAAAGCAACCGTGAGTATTCATCCAAAGTACTCGCAAGCAAGGAGCTACACTACATATGCATGGGTAAATGTGTAAAGGGCCATATCGGTGGACTGAACTGCAGAAAGCCAGAATAAGAGGGGGATAGCTAATCCTATCGAAGACTACGCTTCTGGCCACCTCCATCTTGCAGCATGTAGAAGAGAGTAGACTGAAGTCCTCCAAGTAGCATCGCATAGCATAACCCTAACCGATGATCCTCCCCTCGTCGCCCTGTGAGAGAGCGAACACCGGTTGTATCTGGCACTTGGAAGGGTGTATTTTATTAAGTATCCGGTTCTAGTTGTCATAAGGTCAAGGTACAACTCCAAGTCGTCCTGTTATCGAAGATCACGGCTATTCGAATAGATTAACTTCCCTGCATGGGTGCACCACATAACCCAACACGCTCGATCCCATTTGGCCGGACACACTTTTCTGGGTCATGCCCGGCCTCGGAAGATCAACACGTCGCAGCCCCACCTAGACCAACAGAGAGGTCAGCACGCCGGTCTAAACCTAAGCGCCCAGGGGTCTGGGCCCATCGCCCTTAGCACACCTGCATGTTGCGAACACGGCCGGAAGCAGAACTAGCCCCCTTAATACAAGAGCAGGCTTACGGTCCAATCCGGCGCGCGCCGCTCAGTCGCTGACGTCACGAAGGCTTCGACTGATACCACGACGTCGAGTGCCCATAACTGTCCCCGCGTAGATGGTTAGTGCGTATAGGCCAGTAGCCAGACTCAGATCAAATACCAAGATCTCGTTAAACGTGTTAAGTATCTACGAACGCCGACCAGGGCCAGGCCCACCTCTCTCCTAGGTGGTCTCAACCTGCCCTGTCGCTCCGCCACAAAGTAACAGTCGGGGGCCGTCGGGAACCCAGGCCCACCTCTACCGGGATGGAGCCACCTGCCCCTTCAGCCCCCATCTCCGAACAGTATCATAAGTAAGGTAACTGTGTAAAGTATATAGTATATGCCCGTGATCATCTCCTGAAGTGATCACGGCCCAGTAGTATAGCATGGCAGACGGACAAGAGTGTAGGGCCACTAATGGAACACTAGCATCCTATACTAAGCAGTAGGATAGCAGGTAATGGTAACAACAGTAGTAGCAAGGACAGGCTATGCATCAGGATAGGAATAACGGAAAGCAGTAACATGCTACACTACTCTAATGCAAGCAGTATAGAGAAGAGTAGGCGATATCTGGTGATCAAAGGGGGGGGCTTGCCTGATTGCTCTGGCAAGAGAGAGGGGTCGTCAACTCCGTAGTCGTACTAGGTAGCAGCGGCGTCGGTCTCGGTGTCAAGTGAGAGTAGAGGGGGAAGAAACAATAAATATAATGTAAACAAATGCATGATGATGCATGACATGACAAAGTGTGATGCTAGGTGTGCCCTAACGCGGTACGAGGTGATACCGGTGAAGGGGGGAAACATTCGGGAAAGAATCCCCGGTGTTTCGCGTTTTCGGGCAGAGGAGCCGGAGGGGGAAAGTTGCGAGTTTGATATGTTAGGGGTGTGTGGCGGATGAACGGGCTGCGTATCCGGGTTCGTCTCGTCGTTCTGAGCAACTTTCATGTTGAAAATATTTTAATCTGAGTTACGGATTATTTTATATTAATTTATAAAGATTTAATCATTATTGGAATTATTTTATTAATTTAATTAGAAAAGCTATTATGATGTCAGCGTGATGTCATCATGAAGTCAGTAGGGTCAAAGGGGGACTAGGTCAAATGGACGTGTGGGCCCCATTCGTCCTAGGCTCAGACTAACTAATCAGTGTTAATTAGCTTAATTACTAGATTAGGTTAACCCATTTAATTAGTTTAGTTAAACATGATTAATTAACTTAATTAATTTAGTTAGTTAATTAATTAGTTAGTTAACATTTCTATTTACTTATTATTTATCTATTTATATTTATTTTAACTCTTTTTTATCGTTCTGGGCGGGCCCGTTTGTCATAGGCCCCAGGGGGCCATCGCGGTTCGGGCTAACGGGCGAAGCGGCGTGGGGAGACCGGTTGGGCATCTGCCCGGAAGGGGACGAGGCCACGGCCATCGCCGGTGGCAGCCTCAGGGCGAGTGGCCGCCGGCAACTGTGGGCAGGGGAACGGGCGGTGTAGGGCAGGGCGGCCGGGAAGCGGAGCGGTAGGTGGGCACGACGCGGCGAGCAGAAGGCGGGCCCGGCGCGCTAGCAGCGAGCGGAGGCGGGGCGAAACGGCGACGTGGGCGAGCGCGCGCAGGCGTAGTGCAGCAGCAGCAGTCCGCGGGAGCGGGCGCGCGATGGCGCTGCAGGGGCAGGGGCGGTGCCGGGGGCGCGCGCGCGGGGTCGAGCGGGCTCGGCCGGGGCCGCGATGGCCACGAGCAGGAGCCCGGGCGGCGGCGACTGCGCTAGCGGCAGAGACGGCGAGCACGGCGGGGAGGGAAAAAGAGGCCGGGGTTGGCCTCACCGTGATTCGTTGGGAACGGGGCAGCGGGGGTCGGGGTGGTGGTCGGAGACGTCGGCGTCAACGTAGACGAAGCAGACAGGCGAGGGAGCGCTCCGGGGAGGTCGGAGTCGGTGGCGGCGTGCGGCGGCCCGAGGTGGAAGCCGAGCACGAGGCGGCGTCGTTGGGGCGGCCCCCCTCCCGATCCAGCGGAATCGGGCAGAGGAGGGCGGAGGAGCGCGGCGTCTGGGACGGCGGCCGATGACGGGGCTCGAGGCGGCGGTGGCGTCCGGCGAGGGCCACGGGCGACGAAGGTGGGGCGGGCGTGAGCACCCCAATCCCGATCTGGATCGGGGGAGGGAGGAGAGAGACGTGGGAGAGAGTGGGGGGATCGTGCGGGGTGAGTGGGGGGTGTGCGCTAGGGTTCCGGTAGGTAGATGGATAAGGGAGCGGGGGTGGACTGGCCGGTTGGCCCTTGCCAGGTTGGGCCGGCCTGGTGGTGTGGCCGACTGGGCCGGCTGGATCGAGGCCTAGTGGGGGGAAGCGGGGGTTCTTTCCCTTTTATTTTAACTTTGTTTTATTTTATATTTCTGTTTTACTGTTCTTACTTTAGTTTCCTTTTGAATTTGGTTTTATAAACTACACCACTGGTTCCTAATTTAGTTTTAATAAGTATGCCACTGCCCCATAAGTTTTTGGCAATAAAACAAATAGTTTAATATTTTATCAAATTGAAAAGGGTAGTTAGTTAAATGTTTTGCTGGTGTTTTAAATATTTTTGTGCACTTAAACCTTTTATAAAATTGTGGTTTCTCCACTATTATTATCCATGATTTATTCGACACATTTTGGACATTTTAGTTTTAATGTTTGAAAACTTTTATTGTTTGCCTGATTTGAATTTTGAATTTGGAATCGGTTTCAAACTAACTCGAGCTTATCAACGGTAACCGAGTTGACGTGGCACCATTAGCAGAGGTTTACTGTAGCTTGATTATCCGGGCGTCACAATTCTCCTCCACTACACGAAATCTCGTCCCGAGATTTAAGAGGGGAGTAAGGGGGAAAGATCTGGTTACGAAATTCTAACGAGTCTTCTCGGTCTTGCTTGCTCTTCTCGAAAAGGTCAATCCATTACGTTGATGTTTTCATTTCTCCGCTTCAGGTCATCATGGTGAAGTTGTCCTTTTCTTCAGGAACTCCAACGTACTTACGAATAGGTAAGGGGCAGCTCTACAACGATAGGATGTTATAAGGGAAAATCTTCTGGGGGTTTCCCAAGTATGAACATATGAGTATCTCTTGAGTTGAACAAATGAAACACATTGAGAGCAAAGTAAGACGGTGCGATAAGAAGTTTCAAGCGGATAGGCAATCGTTCATTGCCTGAAACAGAGTGTGAATGGGGTTCAGAGCAACGGTAATAAGTATTGTGTCCGATACCAAAATTGATCACTAGGAAGGTGGCTCGCAAATTACATACGAAGTCAAGCTCTAGGAATAACTTTGGCAACAGGGTGTATAGGAGAGTCAGGTTTCGATCCTTTGGAATTGTGGGTTATGGGCCCACCATGTGGGGTAAAAGTAGGAAGGGCGGTGATGCCTTGCACGATCATGTAGATAAGGCATGTCAGAGGGTAGCCTGCCAGTTGTGTTGGCAACAGCGTCGGTACCAGGGGCGAGGGATGAAGAGAACCATTTTCCTGCTCGTTGAACGAGGCGGTCCAATAGGCAAAATTCTCATCCATCGGTGGTTACCGGGATGTCCTAAACAATAGTAACAGGGTCTTGCTGATAGAATTGTACACCGATGTGTTTACATGAGCAGAAGATCATATAGTAACAGGGTCTTGCTGTTTAGATCATATAGATCACAAGAAAGGTTAAACAAACCAATGGAAAGGAAAATGTGATCCTCATGTTAAACAGAACAATGGAAAGGAAAAATGTGTTTAAACACATCTTTCAGGGGTATATCCTTCCCAAGGACAAGCAGAGCATGATATCCATGACAGGATATAACGTAGAAAAGCTCTTTAGGTAAGGGAGAGAAATTTCATGACATTACCCATACAGCGGTGTTTGGATAATTTAGCAGGAAACATTTAGCATTGGCTTCAAATGTCCTTGTTGAAAATCGGAGTACCACAAACATGCTTCGAGATAGCATTACATGGTCTTCAAGCAAGTTCAGACTTTGGAAACAAAAGTGGTCCATCAGGAAGAACTTATAGAATAAGTCTTACAATTTCCTCATGGAAGAAAGGATAGCCTGGCTGAAAAGGGAAACTATAACAATTGGGCCTCCGGCCAGGTGTGTTAGGCATGACATCACCTTACCGGGTCACATAAGGACCATTGTTGTAACTCTTGGAAATATGTTCCAACCATCATATCTAACCTAGATTCAGATCTGATTAGTGCCAGGATACCTACGACTTAGTAAGCCTGAGAAGAAAAGGTGCAACACAATTGACGAGATGACAATGTAAGATTCTCGGGAAATGAACTATGAAGTGATTTCCGTTTAACAAGAGTTCATCATTAATCCAAGGAGAGGACAAGGAGGTGTCTGGTGAACTCAACGGCAATTCATCGAGACTTCCAAAAGATGGATTTCCACAATTAAGTGAACAAGGAGATAACATTTGCCAGATCAAATGATATAAGGGAGTATGCTCACGGAAAACATACACAATTAAACATTGGTTGAAAGGTGCGCCCAAAATATGGGTTGGGTTGCACGACCAACGTCAGAATGGTGATTCAATAATCAATAGTCTAAGAACGAACGGCCGACCATTAACTTCAAACCAATAGGGTTGCTAGAAGTGCAAAATCCAAACAACACCGTTCACTTGTTGGTACCCCGGTTGGAATCAACACGAGGACCAAGAAAGAATGGTGATGGTGAGAAGTATCACGATACCAAGAATTCTTAAGAGGTGGTAAAATTCTCACAACATTCTTGACATAAAAGATGGCAATACTCCAAGGTAAAGGAGAACAAATGCTGGATAGCAAGGATCTCAAGGTATAACACAAAACACGAACAAGTTTGTGTTGAACGGAAGGCAATCGAGTGGTTGATGATAACACAAATCATCGAGGGCAAGGATGGTATTTCTCATCAGGAATTCAATTGATATCCTTGAGGAGCTCGAAATGTCGATGATGATCATGACAATTTTTGTCGAGAGGTTTCATGGAGATGTAATCGGTCGGCGATGACATCAAGTCAAACGAATGATGAAGCGAAAGGTTATTGGAACCATGGGTACGACACAAACTTGAAATCAAGTTTGTTGTTTGAGATGAAACGATAAGACAAGGAAGATCGACGTAAGCTTAGCCCATCGTCGAAATTGTGCTCCGGAAAGAAGGACCAGGTAGCACAGTTAAAATTTGGCACGATAATGATATAGCCAAGTAGGCTCGGAATGACGTGATCGAGTTCAGACTCGTAAGTAATGAAGGTTACCAAGAGTTGTTGAATCATAGTGCGGGCTCAATTCAGTTGTCGGTGTCCTTGAGGGGTTCTAAGAACTGAGAACCCGTTGGAAAAATGGAATCGGCAAGAATATTAGTTGATGAAGCATAAGAAGTTATGTATCCCGTGGTATCCTCGAGATACCAGGGGGTAATACTCGATGACAGATCAAAGTAGAGGCTGGACTGGGGTATTGCTCTGCAGAAGACAAGTGCTTAAACTTGCACGAGAAACGGTACCTAAAGGAGAACATGGTCGAAACCACGATTGCAAAAGGCCAGATCCCAGATATAATATGAACTTATACCAAGGGAGTAATTAATTTAAGAGAAGCTTTAACGATAAGATCTACATCGTGTCCATGGGCATGAACACAAAGTTCAAGGTCGACTCCCACTTCTTCAATGCATAACCTTACATTTACCTCCCCTTTTCAAAGTTGTAGTGTTGAAAAGTTATCTGACGAAGTGTCAGCAGGGTATAACCCGCATAAATTTCGAGGTCACACAAATTAAGGAAGGCATAGGTTCAACTCGTCAGGGTATCGTGGAAACATATACCACAAGCTTTGAGAGTAAATATTACCAGCTCGAAAGCAGAGCATGGTTGGAAAAAGGAGAGGATACATATTACCAAAGGCATTATGTATCGGAGAAAGAACTCACAAGGTGATTAATTATGAAGGACATTGTCGGATAATAATCCAACAGTGGATATGGTGATCCACAATGGAGCTGATGTGAGTATCGATACCCAATCAGAGGAAGAAAGAATGCAAATGCATCGTTTTACAGAACATCTGAATAATTCAACGTTTAAATAACAAAGGAATTATGATTTTCAAATCAAGGGATCAGGAGCAAATGCTCTGATCAAGGACGGACAAGTTGAATAGACTTAGGGGTACAATCGATGGCAATCTGATTGGCCGAGGACCAGCTCACGTCTTAAATGACATCTGAGCTGGAAGGATGAATTCTATGATCTGAGTGAGGATTGCGAGAATTCGCAACATATTGAGTCAATGGACTCAAAATGATATTGACAAAGGTTGCCAATAAGATTACTATATTTATGGGATTAACCATAATGCAAGCAAGCAAGAATTTCAGGACCAATAGGTTGCTCAGGATTTTCGGAAGACCGAATGGTATTTCGAAGAATTTTGTGAACTGCATGAATATCTGGGGATGAGCGGATACTCGATAAATGCGAGTAATTATCCGTAGTGGTATGCATGTGGCAAAGAACTGCAAGGCAGTAGGCACAAAGTATTCTCGGGGTATCTTATAATAACAAGATCGACTGGGAATGAAAGTAAGCACGTCAGGTCTAAATACTTATCCATAGGGATATTTCGGTGGTAGGGAATTGCAAAAGCAATGGCATAAGGTTTCGGGAGAACATCGGAGAGTATTGTCAGAATCTTCTGTTGAAGTAGTCGATCATCTGTAATGAAGGGGCTCTTCGGCAGGAAGTGGTAACGAGAACCTAGAGTTAGATTTTAGCAAAATCATTTAACCCGAGTAGGAGAGAGTCAGAATCCCAGAGTATAGACGAGGAATAAAAGATCCTAATACCACCCGGATGGCGACGTGGGCCCGTAAGGCACACAGCCATGTTAGTAAAAGTTTTGCAATGTCTAGACTCGACTTCGACCAAGGAGTGTGGAAGGGGGATTCCTACAGGCAGTCAGCTCTGATACCAACTTGTGACGCCCCCGATTCAATCGTACACTAATCATACACGCAAACGTGTATGATCAAGATCAGGGACTCACGGGAAGATATCACAACACAACTCTACAAATAAAATAAGTCATACAAGCATCATATTACAAGCCAGGGGCCTCGAGGGCTCGAATACAAGAGCTCGATCATAGACGAGTCAGCGGAAGCAACAATATCTGAGTACAGACATAAGTTAAACAAGTTTGCCTTAAGAAGGCTAGCAGTTCCAGGGCCTGAGCCTGAGCCACCACTTGACCCCTATTGACAGTCAGTTTATCAGTGGGATCTGGAGATCGCCAACCAGTGGCACCCAGGGGAAACTCCTCCATACACCGGAGAGAGTAGCTTTGATCCCTGGGCATAGACCAACTTAGGCCAAAAGCCTAAGCTTGGGGGAGTACGTATTTCTCACCGACATTTCATTCATGTTCACACACTCATTCTAGTGTCGGTGCTCACACTTTTTCATTGTACTATCCATGCTAGTTTATTTTCTTTTCTAAGCCTTCTTCTTGTGTGTTTGAAAAACCTTAAGAAAAGCCAAAAAAATTAGTTCACTAGTAGAAAAGGGGCCATTGGTCCTGGTTGGTAAGGGCCTTTTGTCACGGTTTTTGAACCAGGACTAAAGGGTCGTTACTAATGCCCTAGCCCTTTAGTCCCGGTTCTTGCATGAACCGGGACAGATGGGCCTCCACGTGGCCGGTGCGGCGAGCCTAGGCAGGAGGGCCTTTGGTCCCGGTTGGTGGCACCAACCGGGACCAATAGGCGTCCACGCATCTGCATTTCTGGGGCTGGGGTTTTTGTTTTTTTTGAAGGGGGGGGGTTGGGGGTTTTGGGGGGTTAATTTAGGTGTTTCATATATTGTGTTAGCTAGCTAATTAATAGAGAGAAGTGTCCTCTCTTATGTCCGTGCTTGGTCGATGCTACGTACTATATACGTATAGAGAGCACTAGACATGCTAGCTAGCTAGTAAGCAAATGAAGGAAACAGAAGATCGTCATGAACATATATGCATACAGAGAGAAGTGATATCGACCACCTCTCCTTCTCCGAGAGATTGGTCAAAGAACAAGTTCTCGTATATCTATCCAACACTACTGGCTACATATATACAATAATTATCTCTTACAATATAATCTCCTAATTATATATGAACACAGGATCCACATAGTATTCTCCGTCTTCAGCGATCACGTGGTCAAGGAAGAATGCCGCCAATTCCTCTTGAATTGCTCGCATATGATCTGGTGGCAGCAGTTCATCCCGTATCCGAAAGATCTAATTTGAAGAAGGGGGTCAATACATATATATATATATGAATAAATGAAACTCAACACAAATGATGGTAATAAAATAAAATTGTGAATATTATTGCTTACGCACTTCATATTGTTCGTCAGAGTACCCCCGTTCATAGGTCGTGTGGCGGATGGACTCGCAAATGTAGTATCCACAGAAATCATTCCCTTGATCCTGCCACAACCACTTTACAAGAAATAGAGGTCAATCACTGATAAGCAAGCATGCCAAATGGTATTGATGAAACTAGCGCTTGAATCACTAGGAGATGCGCGGAACATGCTACTATAGTACTTACTTTCGGGTGTCTAAATTGCAGCTTCTTTGGCGGTCCCAGAGCTTTTTTGGTGAATTTTCTCAAAACCCTGCTAGACAAAGAAAACAATTACTTGATATCAGGAAATGAACAAAGTTGCTGATATGGTGGATAATGATCGATTTAACTTACTTCTCGAGGATTTGAGTCATGTCCACATACTCCTAGGGATCTTTTCGTCTCGAGTCTAAGACGGTTTCTAGTCCCTGCTCAAGCTTAATCTCAAGGAGAATATAGTGGAAACTGCGCACGCATGCATTACTCATCAATTACATTACTATAACCTGGACTAATATATAAGGGAAACCGAATATGCACAAGACAGTAACACTCACTTGAAGTTGTAAGGAAAGAGTATTATATCTTTGTTTTCATTTATTACCAACGATCGTAGCAAGTTGGCCTCGGTATCTTCAGCATGATATTTAACCTCAGTTGCATCTATGAGATTTGTGTTAATGAACCCAATATCACTGACTTGTCTTTTCTTCAATTCGGCGATCTTCAATCTGCATAATATAGTGAGGATAATTATAAATACATGCAATGAAAGAGCTGACCTATATAGAGAGACTTAATGACAGAGGTAGTACTACTTACAGACAGTAGCAGGTGACCGTTAATTTATCGAGGGCCCTTTGATTGAAAAACTGGAAGAACTCCTCAAATGGAACATTCAACAGTTCAATTCCAACGAGGTCATGCTCCTCTCTAACTCTCAGCGTCAAAGTATTCCCCTCCAGACTCTCTGCAGGTTTTCATGTACCAATCATGCAATCTTCGCATCATCGTTGTTAGAGATCTTTCATCTTTGACGAGAGGCTTCCCGTACTCGTATCTATGTACCACCTCCAAGAAATCATAATGTACATCGTCGGGCAGGTAATCTCCAAGATTGCTATAACCGGGCACCATCCTCGGATCTTTAGCGACGATGTCGCTAGACACCTTGAGCAGGGGGCACGATTGGTTCGCTTGTTCACCGAGCTGGGCAATTTTTTTCCCAGCTCGTCGTTCTTTTATCCTTTGATCACTGACAGTACTTCCCGACTGCTCCGCTTCGACAAATGTCTTTCCAATAATGCGCTCATAGTTGCCTTTCGGCGCAGACTT
This sequence comes from Triticum urartu, assembly GCF_003073215.2. Lineage (NCBI taxonomy): Eukaryota > Viridiplantae > Streptophyta > Magnoliopsida > Poales > Poaceae > Triticum > Triticum urartu. The sequence continues at coordinate 160,161,722 of NC_053024.1, forward strand.
TGGTGGTTTTGTCAGGGCAGCCAGAGTGCGCTTCGCTTTCATCGGATCTACCTTCTCCTCCGGAGGTGGATGTTTCTTTGCTTTCACCCCTTGAAACAAGTTCGTCACTTCGGCTTGCACGATCTTGGCGTTCTCCTTCGGGGTCATCTCGTATGGTAACTTCTCTGGAGTCTTCAGAGAAGGACCGAATCTGTATTGCCTCCCGCCTCTGGCTGTACTGCTAGACGCCGGCAGAGCAGACAGAGCGGCTGCGGCTATCTTCTTTCCTTGCTTACGAGGCGGAGGAGAAGGACTACGACGCGCCGGAGCGGCGGCGGGTCTCTTCCGCCCTTGCTGACAAGGCGGAGAAGGATGAGGTTGGCTGCTCGGGCGCGCCGGCGCAGGCGGAGAAGAAGGCGGAGTGCCGCCACGCGCCGGAGAAGGAGCCCGAGTGCCCTGATCGTCACTCCCCGGAGGAGGAGGCGCTGGAGGAGGCGGAGTGCCCTGACTCGTTGTCGTTGGAGGAGGAGGCGGAGGCGTCTAGTTCAGAAGGTTGATGAGCTCCTTCCGCCATAGGCATGGAGTCTTCAGAGCAAAACCCAGCCGATCGATTCTCCCCTTCACCAGTAGGGTGGTCAAGCTAGAGGTCCTCAAATGCCTCCGTTATTTCATCCACTGTCACTCTAGCATATCCTTCTGGAATCGGACAACAGTGAAAAGTTGCGCCGGGTTCAGGAGGTCGAACAGAGCCGACAGCCTCCTTGACTTTGAAGTTCTGCCATTGCATCAGAAGGTGGCAATGTTGAGACTCCATGATAGCATCCATGGGGTAGCTGGCAGGAGCCGTCAAGACATGCTCCAGCTGAAGCAGCTCGGTGGAAGCCACACTGCTTCTCCGCTGAGATGGCGGGGTAGCTTAAGGGGAAGCTTCGGCAAGTCGTTTGCTGCGTGCTTCTTGTTCCTCTATCGCTTGTACCCTTGCATGCAGCGCCTGCAGTTGGGTCTGCTGCACTTTTTTCCTCCTCTCCTGGCATTTGTAACCGCCTGCGTCCAGAAAACTAGCCTTCCACGAAACGGAGCCTGGCGTGCCTCATTTCCGTCCAGGGTGCTCAGGATTCCCGAGGGCCATTGTGAGCTCGTCGTTCTATCTGTTTGGAATGAACGTCCCTTGCTGCACTGCATCGATATAGTGCTGAAGCCTCTTGACTGGTATTTTCAGTTGCTCGTCCGTCCAAAGGCACTTGCCTGATACAGGGTCCAAGGTTCCGCCAGCCCCAAAGAACCAAGTCCGGCAACGGTCTGGCCAGTTCATTATGTCACACCCTGGCTAGTTCAAGCATTAGAGTGTGCATCATGTTTATTTTCCTCTTAAATTTGAAATGGGGATGACAGAACCCCCAACACCCCCCCTAGAAACAACTAGGGTTTACTAAAATTATTTTCAATGAACCTGAAATGCCCTTCTAAAAAGTTCACCCTCTTTATCTTGGGTTAAAACCTCTGGCAAAATTGGTGCACATTTTTCTAGGTCAATAGAAGGTCATTGAATTAAATCATAAGTATTTGAATTTGGGCATTTAAATGCTATAAAATAAATTAAATGCCCAAATAATTCTGGAAATAAATGTTTGCTGTTGGAAATAATCTAAATAGAGCCCACAATTATTTTCAGGATTTTTGGAAACATTTTAGTATTTTTAATAAAGCCCAACAGTTGCAATTAAATAGAAAAGAGAAACAAATTTACAAAAAAAAGAGAGAAGGAAGCCACCTGGGCCTTACCTGAGCTGGCCAGCCCACCTGGCTCGGCCCAGCCTACTGGCTTCGCTAGTCGTCATCCTCCTCGCGCCAGGAGGCAGGGGCGCGTGCTCGCCGCGCGCCGGCCACGCGCCGGCCACCTCCTGCTTCTGCCGACGTCCTGGAGACGTCCAGGAGTGCCGCGCGACCCCCACGTCCCCCTCTCATCCTCTCTCACTCTCCCCCTCGTCTCCCTCACCCTCTCCCGCGATGGCCGTGCGCGTACCTCGCCGCCGATCGCTGTAGTTGCCACCACAGCCACTCCCTCGCCCCTCCGACGAGCCCAATCGCTCCGCCTCGTCACCCTGGACCTCTCCGTCGACTCACGCAAGCTCGGACGACCCCAAGACGACGTGGTGCCCTTCTTCCCCGTCCACGGCCGCCGGACGCCGTCGTTCGATTCGCCGGCCTCAAGTCCTCCCCGAGCTCGCTGACCCCCTCTCCGACCCCGCTGTGAGCTCCTCTTCCTTTCTCCCTAGCTTCCGTGCTCGTTCGGCCTCCGTAGCCGCTATTCCCACCGCACCCGAGAGCTCCCCGCCGCCGACCATGGCGCCGTCGTGGCTAGAGCCACAGTGGCTCGAGGCCAAGCTCACCGTTGTGCTCAGCGCAGCACCAGGAACCCATAGCCACCACCAGCTCCTTCTCCCGTGCACCGTAGCGTCGAATCCATCCACGCCCGAACTCCGGCGACCGCCAAGGTCATCGCCGGCATCGTTTCCGGCGTCCCCGTGTCCAACCACTTGCACCACTGGATGCGGCAGCTCCCCAGCTACGCGTAGCACGTCTCCGCCGTCGATTTGGTCACCGGAGGACCAAATCCGAAGCCCTCCGCCGTCTCGGGCCTCGCCGGCGTCGAGTCACTGGCGAGTTTGACTCCTGGGTGGGCCCAGGTAGACCCCCCCTGAGCCTATGACAGGTGGGGCCGGTCTGCTAACTAATTTAGGATTAGTTTTAATTAATTTAATTAAATCTGTCACTGACATGTGGGCCCAGGCCCCACTGACAGCTAATTAGTGTTAATCTAATCCTGTTAATTAGCTGAGAGGCTGACAGAAGGGGCCCACCAGTCAGGTTTGACCTGGGCTGGCGCCTTTGACCTGCTGAGGTCAGCATGACGCAATGCTGACGCAGTAATGCATTTTCTGGATTTATTTTATTCAGGAATTCCAGAAAATTTTTAAAACTTCTAAAAATCATAGAAATTCAACCGTAACTCCAAATGAAATAATTTATATATGAAAAATTATCAGAAAAATTCAATCTATCCATCTGTAATGGTTTCATGCATGACAAAACAAGTTTACCTTGCTGTTTAAGCAGAATAAGGAAATGCACTATTAAGGCCATGTTTAATGAGCTAATATTTGAATCTTTGATTCAAATGAGTTCATTCCTTTCTATTATAACTTGCATTAGGCCAAGACACATTCATATTGCCATGTCATAGCATGCATCATATTGTTGCATATCGTCATGTGTTGATTGTGTTCCGATGTGTTCTTCGTGGTAGGTTCTGCCTCCGAGGATATTCACGAGTATCCAATTGAAGGGCAGTATCCCACTACCACTCCATCAGTCAAGCAACCATTGATCATTCCGATACAAACCCATGTTCTCGCTTCTGCTCTTATTTACTGCATTAAGACAACGCGATTCAAACTGCTATGTGCTACGGTAGTTGAACCCTTATCCTCTGCATGACCTGTCATTGCCAGAGTAACTAGATGAAACCCACTAGCATGTGTAGGAGTTGATTGAGCCATGTATGTGATTCCTACCTTGCTAAGCCTGCTATGCTTAGAGTTGTGTCAGGTCTGGTTCATCTGGGTGATGGGCCAGAGTGAAATGCTTATGCCGGTAATGTGAGGGATGCGTTGAACATGTTTTGGTAAAGGTATCGATGAGAGGCCATGTAGGAGTACATGGTGGGTTGTTTCATTGAGGCCGTCCCTAAGAACTGAGATCTATATGTGTGATTTAAGATTCAGCTACTACCATGCATTGGGATCCTTAATTGACCCTCTCGGCTTCTTAACCACCCTAGTACTCTGTCCAGGAGTTGCGACTAGTTTCTGGTGTTTGTAGGTTATGTGTTGGCGGCCGTGCGTAGCGCTGACCCTAGGGGTGGGCTATATTGCGGTAGATACACCATGGCCGGATATGTCAGGTGCCCGTTAGGCATCTCGAGACCCTGTTCACATCGTTCGGGGCCGTATGTGGAAACCTTGGCCGGACTCCTTGCGGATGGAACCTGGATAGGCGATAAACCTGGACTAGAGACTTAAGTGTTTAGGTAGGCCGTGGCCGACACCCTCGCTGGGCTTCCGCTTGAAGGTTGCCGAGTACATGTCGTGTAAGTGGCGGTAAGTGGTGAAAGCGTGTATGAAGAAGTACACCCCTGCAGGGTATAAAACTATTCGAATAGCCGCGTCCGCGGTAAAGGACTACTTGGTTGCCTATACAGTTCATAGACAAGTTAATGGATACTAATAAAAGACTCAAGATAAGTGTGAGTACCGAGGATGGCCCTCTCGTAGGATGATGAGGGTGGATCCCCGGTGGAGTATTGTGTTGGTGAGTAGTGGACTCGTGTGCGAAAACTATTTTACTGGTGAAGTTCCGTAGGATAGCTTAGCCAAGAGTCAAAGCTGGCTTGCTGCATTAACTGCACCACCTTCTTGAGAATAAGCATGTATAGTAGGTTCTGATGCAAGACTTGCTGAGTACCTTTGTACTCATGTTTGCTTAATTACTGTTTTCAGACAACAACAGCGCCCCCTCCGATGGGTTCTACGTAGACCTTGACGTCGACGAGTGACTAGCCACCCAGGTGGTGATCCAGGCCATGGAGGGCCCTATGTAGATAGACAGGCTTCGAGAAGCCTTGTTTCTTTCTAGAGTCTGTACTCAGACTAGTTGCTTCCACACGTGCTTGTATGATTGTATGACTTGAGTGTCGGGTCATGTGACCCCTATCTGTATGGACATTTTATGTATGGCTCTCTGGAGCCTTTAAATAAAGTACTTGAGTTGTAGAGTTTTGTTGTGATGCCATGTTGTATGTACTCATATCGGGCATATTGTGTGTATGATTGAAATGCTTGGTATGAGTGGGATCCGACAATCTAGTTGTTTATCCTTGGCAGCCCTTCTTATGGGGAAATGTAGTCTAGTGTTCCTCGAGCCATAGTAGTCCGCTACAGCCCGGTTCACCGGAGTCCTGCTAGCCCAGCACTACTGCTCAGGACACTTGACTGGCCGGCATGTGTTTCACTTCGTTCCTATGTCTGTCCCTTCGGGCAAATGTCATGCGGTGATATCCGGAGTCCTGCCTAGCCTGCTACAGCCCGGGTTCCCGGGAGTCCTGTTAGCCCAGTGCTACAGCCCGGAATCACTCGCTGATGACCGACATGCTCGATGTGATTCATGTATGCCTGTCTCCATAGGTCTGTGCCGCTTTGGGTTCACGACTAGCCATGTCGGCCCGGGTTCTCTGTCATATGGATGCTAGCGACACTATCATATACGTGAGCCAAAAGGCGCAAACGGTCCTGGGCCATGGTAAGGCGACACCCGTGGGATACCATGCGTGAGGTCGCAAAGTGATATGAGGTGTTACCGGCTAGATCGATGTGATTTGGAATCGGGGTCCTGATAGCGTTGGCATCAGAGCCGGACTGCCTGTAGGTTCGTTGAGCCAAACTGGTCGATGTCGAGTCTAGAAATGCTTTAGTTATATGTAGGGGAATTGATTGTGGGAGGGAACGTAAGGCTCTTTTACTCCTTTACCCTATGCCTCTGATCTGAGTCATTCTCTTCTCATTCAACGTGGGTTAAGGACTAGGCTCTCTTCTTCTATCAGGTTCACGTGTTACTAATCCATAGTAGCTTATAGGAATGTTGTTACAAGCCCCAATTTAGTTTCTACTATTTTAGTATGTTGCTAATTGGATCAGAATCTTGATATGATGTTGTTGAGTGGTATTGCCAACTGTTGTGGATGTCTCAAATCTTTTTCTGAGCATTTACAACTGTTATGCTGTCCAATTTTCCCTAGAAATTCTGATGTCTTTGCATTGTGGTTGTGCTTTCAGATAGCCAACCGTGTTCAAAACCAAGTGGTTCGCCTGACCCGGTGCCTTGACGTGCCCGGTCATACTGCTATGTTAGTCCGGGTAATGATCGAGACGGGCTACCGTTGGTATCCCGAATACACCATCGAAGAGCAGTTCTGTGACTTTAATCAAAGCCAATATCTCTGCACCGTCAGGATATTTCCTTCTTATCCTGGATCTACCGAGCCCCTTCACTGTTCCTATGGACTCGAGGTTACTGTTGAGATGGCTGTGCAGGATGCTGCCTATTCCATGATGACAATCTTGCGAGTCCGGACTGGCCTGCTTCGGAACACCGACTTCCGTTACATGCTAGCTTCACTTCCGGGAGCGCAAGGGTATCTTCAGGCTATCTATGCTGACTCCACTCAGGACTCATTAACTCGTACCACTGCCGAGATGCTCGAAGATAAGGACCGAGAGAATCGGGCCTTGAGGCTGGAGCTTTTCAATACCCGTGCTGATCATTGGGCCACATTGACTCGGTTTGCACCTGCGGTGCAAGCTGGATGTATGGATACAAGGGATCTGTATCCTGTGAGGTCAGCTCTGCCAGACATGGTGGATTGGCGTGATGTGGGAGGCATCACCCCACCCCGTGGTCCCCGCAGGCCACCGTTTGTTGGTCCAAGACCTCATCCTAGCCCCTATGGTCCACAGGCTCCTCAGGACCGTCTGTTCCCGAATGGTCACGTTGAACTTCCAGGATATGGAGGTGACTTCTATGAGGACTACTACGGAGCTGTCTGAGTTAGTAGTAGTACCACTAGTATTGTAGCAGTTGTATCTCCACTGTCCTGCGTGACTTGTGGAATACGACTTAGTGTGTAGTCAATTCCGGAGGTGTAGACAAATAATGTATAGGAGCTTGGAATGCCTCCGATGAGATGTAATGTCTTTCATCATAGTTGTACTGTAGCCTGGGCTGGTACTAAACTATGTATGATGTGTATGACCGTTGGTATATATATGGCAGTTTTATATTACCATGACATACGGATGAACATCTCTGCATTCCGTGTTATCCATTACATTCTGCACTTCCTTGCTACGTTTGAGCCATCCTTATCTAAACCATTGTCTTGTTTTCTCCTAGGATGGTCAACACCCGTAGCAACCCTGCTGCCTCGGAGCAGGGTGAAGCCAGTGCAGCTAGGGGTGAAAATCTGCCTCACCCGCCTTCTCTGGCCGAGGTAATGCTGGAGGCGGAAAGAAACAAGCGTGAGACTAACCGCCTGCTAGAGCGGATTGAGCAGAACACTGCACGCCACCCACGATATGACTTGGTGTCAATCAATGACTTTATCAAGCTGTACCCACCAAAGTTTAACCAATCCGTCGAACCCCTCGACGCGGATGACTGGCTTCGCAGCATTACCCACAAGCTATGTTCTGCCAACGTAGCCGAAGCCGACAAGGTTACCTATGCTGCCTATCACCTCGAAGGCCCTGCTAGCCTTTGGTGGGAAAACTTCGAAGCTATGCGCCCGGTCGGCCAAGTTACTACTTGGGCTGAGTTCAGTGAGGCTTTCCGCGAGCATCACATTCTGGAAGGTCTCATGGATCGCAAGAGGGAGGAGTTCTGCAACTTCACCCAGGGAAGACTGACTGTGGATGCATATAGTCGTGAATTTGGAAATCTGGCACGCTATGCTCCCGAAGAGGTATCTACTGACGCTAAGAAGCAAGCAAGGTTCCGCAAGGGACTTAGCCCTGAGCTTCGCCGCGATCTTCGTCTGCACGAGTGCACCTCCTTTCAGAAGTTGGTCAATAAAGCCATCAGTGCTGAGACAGGCCATACTGATTATGACGCTTCACGCAAGCACTCCCGTGATTTTGGCTCTTCATCCGGCTCTAGAGCTCAGAAGCGCCGGGTGTGGATTCCAAGCACGGCACTGCCACCCAGGTTCATCCCGAGGCCATCCTTTGAGGCGCCTCATCCCAACCAGCAATTTGCACCGCCCAAGCCCTATGGTGGCCCCGTTGCTAATGCTGCTCCATGCCCCAATGTGGTGACATGCTTTAAGTGTGGAGAGCCGGGTCACTATAGCCGAGAATGTCCCCAGAACAACAACCCCAATCAAACTGGAAAGTCCGTTGGCCGTGGTAAGCCCGTGGGAAAAACATTCTACGCCAAGCCGGCCACCACTGCACGTGGCCATGTCAACTATGTTTAGCCGAGGAGGCTCATGAGGATCCCAACGTCGTCCTTGGTATGCTCCTTGTTAACTACCATCCGGTATCTGTTCTTTTCGATACTGGAGCATCTCATTCATTCATATCCGAGAACTATGCTCGATTGCACAACACGACATTCTGTGACATGCCCTCTACCATGGAAATTCAAACTCCTGGCTCTAGATGGCAAACTTCTAGAGTAAGCCATGGGAACGAAATCCTTGTCGATAGACTTGTCTTCCTTGCATCCTTAATAGCTCTCAAGTCCTCGGACATAAACATCATCTTGGGTATGGACTGGATGTCAGCTCATTATGCTAAGATCGATTGTGCCACTAGAACCGTTCAACTTACTCACCCATCGGGCAAGACAGTCAATGTCTTAACCCGAGTGGCCCAGCGCCAGCTTTACTCCCTAAATGCCAACCCCCTTCCAGACCTTGAGGATGTTCCGGTAGTCCTAGACTTTCCGGATGTCTTCCCAGAAGAATTGCCAGGTGTTCCACCTGACAGGGATGTCGAGTTTGTGATAGACCATGTTCCAGGAACCGTTCCAAATTCTAGAAGACCCTACAAGATGGCACCCTTAGAACTAGCCGAGCTTAAGAACCAACTCGATGAGTCCTTGAAAAAGGGTTTCATCCGTCCTAGTTCCTCTCCTTGGGCTTGCCCCGTCCTCTTCGTTAAGAAGAAGGATGGAACAGATCGAATGGTTGTGGATTACCGCCCTGTCAACCTGGTCACCATCAAGAACAAATACCCTCTTCCCAGGATCAATGATCTGTATGACCAGCTCGCTGGATCCTCAGTCTTTTCCAAGATGGATTTGAGGTTGGGTTACCATCAAATCAAAATCAGAAACGGGGACATTCCCAAAACGGCCTTTGTTACTCGTTATGGCCAATACGAGTACACCATCATGTCCTTCGGTTTAACCAATGCCCCAGTCACCTTCTCGCGGTTAATGAACTCGGTTTTCATGGAGTACTTGGATAAATTCATCGTAGTATACCTCGATGACATACTCATCTACTCCAAGAATGAAGAGGAACATGCCGAACATCTAAGGCTGGTATTGATGAAACTTCAAGAGCATCGCCTTTATGCCAAATTCTCCAAGTGTGAATTTTGGTTGCCAGAGGTGACCTATCTAGGCCATGTAATCTCTGGTAAGGGTATTGCTGTCAATCCCGAGCGAGTTCAAGCCGTCCTTGATTGGACTCCACCTGAGACGGTTAAGCAAGTTCGGAGCTTCCTTGGCTTAGCGAGCTATTGCCGCCGCTTCGTCGAGAATTTCTCCAAGGTTGCTAAACCTCTAACTGAACTCCTCAAGAAAGATAAAAAGTTCGAGTGGACTCCACAGTGCGAGTTCAGTTTTCAGGAACTGAAAAGACGCCTGACATCTGCTCCCGTACTGGTACCACCAGATTTCTCCAAGGACTTTATTATCTATTGCGACGCCTCGCGACAGGGACTAGGTTGCATACTCATGCAAGATCGCCAGGTAATTGCCTATGCTTCACGGCAATTACACCCACATGAGGAAAACTATCCCACACATGATCTAGAGCTTGCAGCTGTAGTCCATGCACTTAAAACTTGGCGACATTACCTTCTCGGTAATCGTTGCGAGATCTTCACCGATCACCAAAGTTTGAAATATATCTTCACCCAACCAGATTTGAATCTCAGGCAAAGACGTTGGGTTGAGTTGATCTCGGATTACGACCTAGGAATAACTTACACCCCGGGCAAAGCCAATGTCATGGCTGATGCACTAAGCCGTAAATCCTATTGTAACAACCTGATGTTACAACAGAGTCAACCATTTCTCCATGAGGAATTTCGTAAGCTCAATCTTCACATTGTTCCTCGAGGATTCCTATCCACCCTAGTGGCGAAACCTACCCTTATGGATCAAATCATAACCGCCCAGCGGTATGATAAGGGCATATCCTGGATTAAGGAAAACATCGCTAGCGGAGTTGCTAAATGTTTCTCCATGGATGAGCGAGGTGCTGTCTTCTTCGAGAACCGTTTGGTGGTTCCCAAGAAACAACATCTGCGCTAGTTGATCCTTAAGGAAGCTCATGAATCCCCTCTCACCATTCATCCCGGTAGTACTAAAATGTATCAAGACCTACGCCAGAGGTTTTGGTGGACTAGGATGAAGAGAGAAATCGCTCAATACATTGCTAATTGCGACGTTTGTCGTCGTGTTAAAGCAGAGCATCAACGGCCTGCTGGCACCCTTCAACCTTTGGCTATTCCCGAATGGAAATGGGATAAAATCAGTATGGATTTCATCACTGGGTTTCCCAGGACCAAGAGAGGGAATAATGCCATCTTCGTCGTGATCGACCGTCTTTCCAAAGTAGCCCATTTCCTACCTGTTCGTGAGAGTATCACCGCTAGCCAGCTAGCTAATTTATACATCTCCTGAATAGTGTCTCTTCATGGTGTTCCATTGGAAATTAACTCAGACCGTGGGAGTCTCTTCACCTCTCGATATTGGGAAAGTTTCCAAAATGCTATGGGAACTCGTCTCTCTTTTAGTACTGCCTTCCATCCGCAATCAAGTGGTCAAGTAGAGCGAGTTAATCAAATTCTGGAAGATATGCTTCGAGCTTCTGTTATCTCGTTTGGAATGAATTGGGAGAAATGCCTTCCATTCGCGGAGTTTGCTTATAACAATAGTTATCAAGCCAGCTTGGGCAAGGCTCCTTTCGAAGTTCTCTATGGACGAAAGTGTCGAACGCCTCTTAACTGGTCAGAAACCGGGGAAAGACAACTCTTTGGCCTGGATATGATTCAGGAAGCAGAAGAGCAGGTTCGCGTTATTCGTGAGAAATTGAAAACAGCCCAATCTCGCCAAAAGGGTCAATATGATCGTAAACATAAGCCTATGACTTATGAAGTCGACGAGAAGGCTTACCTTCGGGTTACTCCGTTAAAGGGAACCCATCGTTTCGGTATCAAGGGCAAATTGGCCCCTCGTTACATTGGACCCTTTCGCATTCTTGCCAAACGAGGGGAAGTTGCCTACCAATTGGAACTACCTCCGCATCTTTCCAGAGTTCACGATGTCTTCCACGTTTCACAACTCAGGCATTGCTTCGCGGATCCTATCCGTGGAGTGGACCATGAAACGCTTGATCTACAAGATAACCTCTCCTATCGGGAATATCCCGTTCGTATCCTTGATCAAGCCGAGCGTACCACTCGACGTCAGAATATCAAGTTTCTCAAGGTTCAATGGTCACACCATTCCGAGAAAGAAGCCACTTGGGAAAGGGAGGATCGCCTTCGACTTGAGTACCCCACCTTCTTCCCGGAGGATCCTAAATCTCGGGACGAGATTCTTTTGAGTGGGGGTGAGTTGTCACACCCTAGCTAGTTCAAGCATTAGAGTGTGCATCATGTTTATTTTCCTCTTAAATTTGAAATGGGGATGACAGAACCCCCAACACCCCCTGGAAACAACTAGGGTTTACTAAAATTATTTTCAATGAACCTGAAATGCCCTTCTAAAAAGTTCACCCTCTTTGTCTTGGGTTAAAACCTCTGGCAAAATTGGTGCACATTTTTCTAGGTCAACAGAAGGTCATTGAACTAAATCATAAGTATATGAATTTGGGCATTTAAATGCTATAAAATAAATTAAATGCCCAAATAATTCTGGAAATAAATGTTTGCTGTTGGAAATAATCTAAACAGAGCCCACAATTATTTTCAGGATTTTTAATAAAGCCCAACAGTTGCAATTAAATAGAAAACAGAAACAAATTTACAAAAAAAAGAGAGAAGGAAGCCACTTGGGCCTTACCTGAGCTGGCCAGCCCACCTGGCTCGGCCCAGCCTACTGGCTTCGCCAGTCGTCATCCTCCTCGCGCCAGGAGGCAGGGGCGCATGCTCGCCACGCGCCGGCCACGCGCCGGCCACCTCCTGCTTCCGCCGACGTCCTGGAGATGTCCAGGAGTGCCACGCGACCCCCATGTCCCCCTCTCATCCTCTCTCACTCTCCCCCTCGTCTCCCTCACTCTCTCCCGTGATGGCCGAGCGCGTACCTCGCCGCCGATCGCCGTAGTTGCCACCACAGCCACTCCCTCGCCCCTCCGACGAGCCCAATCGCTCCGCCTCGTCACCCCGGACCTCTTCGTCGACTCACGCAAGCTCGGACGACCCCAAGACGACATGGTGCCCTTCTTCCCCGTCCACGGCCGCCAGACGCCGTCGTTCGATTCGCCGGCCTCAAGTCCTCCCCGAGCTCGCTGACCCCCTCTCCGACCCCGCTATGAGCTCCTCTTCCTTTCTCCCTAGCTTCCGTGCTCGTTCGGCCTCCGTAGCTGCCATTCCCACCGCACCCGAGAGCTCCCCGCCGCCGACCATGGCGCCGTCGTGGCTAGAGCCACACTGGCTCGAGGCCAAGCTCGCCGTTGTGCTCAGTGCAGCACCAGGAACCCGTAGCCACCACCAGCTCCTTCTCCCGTGCACCGTAGCGTCGAATCCATCCACGCTCGAACTCCGGCGACCGCCAAGGTCGTCGCCGGCGTTGTTTCCGGCGTCCCCGTGTCCAACCACTGGCACCACTGGATGCGGCAGCTCCCCAGCTATGCGTAGCACGTCTCCACCGTCAATTTGGTCACCGGAGGACCAAATCCGAAGCCCTCCGCCGTCTCGGGCCTCGTCGGCGTCGAGTCGCCGGCGAGTTTGACCCAGTTTGACTCCTGGGTGGGCCCAGGTAGACCCCCCTGAGCCTATGACAGGTGGGGCCGGTCTGCTAACTAATTTAGGATTAGTTTTCATTAATTTAATTAAATCAGTCACTGACATGTGGGCCCAGGCCCCACTGACAGCTAATTAGTGTTAATCTAATCCTGTTAATTAGCTGAGAGGCTGACAGAAGGGGCCCACCAGTCAGGTTTGACCTGGGCTGGCGTCTTTGACCTGCTGAGGTCAGGATGACGCAATGCTGATGCAGTAATGCATTTTCTGGATTTATTTTTATTCAGGAATTCCAGAAAATGTTTAAAACTTCTAAAAAATCATAGAAATTCAACCGTAACTCCAAATGAAATAATTTATATATGAAAAATTATCAGAAAAATTCAATCTATCCATCTGTAATGGTTTCATGCATGACAAAACAAGTTTACCTTGCTGTTTAAGCAGAATAAGGAAATGCACTATTAAGGCCATGTTTAATGAGCTAATATTTGAATCTTTGATTCAAATGAGTTCATTCCTTTCTATTATAACTTGCATTGGGCCAAGACACATTCATATTGCCATGTCATAGCATGCATCATATTGTTGCATATCGTCATGTGTTGATTGTGTTCCGATGTGTTCTTCGTGGTAGGTTCTGCCTCCGAGGATATTCACGAGTATCCAACTGAAGGGCAGTATCCCACTACCACTCCATCAGGCAAGCAACCATTGATCATTCCGATACAAACCCATGTTCTCGCTTCTGCTCTTGTTTACTGCATTAAGACAACGCGATTCAAACTGCTATGTGCTATGGTAGTTGAACCCTTATCCTCTGCATGACCTGTCATTGCCACAGTAACTAGATGAAACCCACTAGCATGTGTAGGAGTTGATTGAGCCATGTATGTGATTCCTACCTTGCTAAGCCTGCTATGCTTAGAGTTGTGTCAGGTCTGGTTCATCTGGGTGATGGGCCAGAGTGAAATGCTTATGCCGGTAATGTGAGGGATGTGTTGAACATGTTTTGGTAAAGGTATCGATGAGAGGCCATGTAGGAGTACATGGTGGGTGATTGTTTCATTGAGGCCGTCCCTAAGAACTGAGATCTGTATGTGTGATTTTAAGATTCAGCTACTACCATGCATTGGGATCCTTAATTGACCCTCTCGGCTTCTTAATCACCCTAGTACTCTGTCCAGGAGTTGCAAATAGATTCTGGTGTTTGTAGGCTATGTGTTGGCGGTCGTGCATAGCGCTGACCCTTAGGGTGGGCTATGTTGCGGTAGATACACCGTGGCACGGTGTACCGAGTCACCCGTTTGGTGTCTCGGGAACCCTGTTCACATCGTCGGCCGTATGGAAACCTCGGCGGACTCCCTGCGATGGAACCTAGATCGCGATAAACCTGGACTAGAGACTTAAGTGTTTAGTTAGGCCGTGGCCGACACCCCTCGCTGGGCTTCCTTGAAGGTTGCCGAGTACATGTCGTGTAAACGGCGGTAAGTGTGAAAGCGTGTATGAAGAAGTACAACCCCTGCAGGGTATAAACTATCCGAATAGCGCGTCCGCGGTAAAGGACTACTTGGTTGCCTATACATTTCATAGACCAAGTTAATGGATACTACTAAAAGACTCAAGATAATTGGAGTACCGAGGATGGCCTCTCGTAGATGACGGGAGGTTCCCCGGTGGAGTATTGTGTTGGTGAGTAGTGGACTCGTGTGCGAAAACTATTTTACTGGTGAAGTTCCGTAGATAGCTTAGCCAAGAGTCAAAGCTGGCTTGCTGCATTAACCCCACCACCTTCTTGAGATAAGCATGTATAGTAGGTTCTGATGCAAGACTTGCTGAGTACCTTTGTACTCATGTGTTTAATTACTGTTTTCAGACACAACACCACCCCCTCCGATGGTTCTCCGTAGATCTGACGTCGACTCGAGTGACTAGCCACCCAGGTGGTGATCCAGGCCATGGAGGGCCCTATGTAGATAGACAGGCTTCGAGAAGCCTTCTTTCTTTCTTGAGTCTGTACTCAGACTAGTTGCTTCCGCACGTGCTTGTATGATTGTATGACTTGAGTGTCGGGTCATGTGACCCCTATCTGTATGGACATCTTATGTATGGCTCTCTGGAGCCTTTAAATAAAGTACTTGAGTTGTAGAGTTTTGTTGTGATGCCATGTTGTATGTACTCATATCGGGCATATTGTGTGTATGATTGAAATGCTTGGTATGAGTGGGATCCGACAATCTAGTTGTTTATCCTTGGCAGCCCTTCTTATGGGGAAATGTAGTCTAGTGTTCCTCGAGCCATAGTAGTCCGCTACAGCCCGGTTCACCGGAGTCCTGCTAGCCCAGCACTACTGCTCAGGACACTTGACTGGCCGGCATGTGTTTCACTTCGTTCCTATGTCTGTCCCTTCGGAGAAATGTCACGCGGTGATATCCGGAGTCCTGCCTAGCCTGCTACAGCTCGGGTTTCCCTGAGTGCTGTTAGCCCAGTGCTACAGCCCGGAATCACTCGCTGATGACTGACATGCTCGATGTGATTCATGTATGCCTGTCTCCATAGGTCTGTGCCGCTTTGGGTTCACGACTAGCCATGTCGGCCCGGGTTCTCTGTCATATGGATGCTAGCGACACTATCATATACGTGAGCCAAAAGGCGCAAACGGTCCCAGGCCATGGTAAGGCGACACCCGTGGGATACCGTGCGTGAGGTCGCAAAGTGATATGAGGTGTTACCGGCTAGATCGATGCGATTTGGAATCGGGGTCCTGACACATTGTCTCTGGTTCGATCCCTTTATCAAGCAGATCATTCTCAGGCTTGGCCCACTTAGGCCATGCTTTGAGGTAGCCACCTGACCCCGTGCGATGGTGAAGCTTCTTCTTCGCAGCATTTTGCTTGTTTTTCGCCGACTTCTTTTTACTCTTTTCCGATGTCTTGTGGGCCACAAATGCGGGCCAGTGATCTCTGATCTTCTCATATTTGCCGATGAATTCTGGTGTCTCTTCTTTGTCGACAAACCTTTTCAGCTCATTCTTCCACCTCCTGAATAGGTCTGCCATCTTCTTAAGAGCAAAAGACTTGATTAATTGCTCTTTAACTGGCTTCTCCGGATCCTCCTCTGGCGGTTGGGTGAAATTTGACTTCAGCTTAGTCCAAAGATCATCTTTCTGCATATCATTGACATAAGACACCTCAGGGTCTTCGTTCTTAGGCTTATACCATTGGTGGATGCTGATCGGGATCTTGTCCCTAACAAGAACCCCGCACTGAGCAGCAAATGCATCTTTTATCTGGATGGGTTCAATCGGTAGGCCGTCGCGCGCGATTGCTGTGATCTCAAACCTTTCATCCGAGTGCAACTTTTTCTTTGGGCCTCGTCTCTTTACCGAAGTTGTGCTCGATCCGGAGGGCTAGAAAAAAGAAGAAAGACGATAGTTAATTAATATGTGTACATACCAAAACAATGAATGCATCAATTAGCTAGTCAACACAGGCTTAAGTAATATATATACCTAGCCGGACTCGGTTCGGTCACCGGAGCCGTCATCACGGTCTCCTTCTTGCACCGTCATTGGGTCACCGGAGCCATCCTCACGGTCTCCTTGCACCGGCATTGGGTCAAAGGAGCCATCATAATCATAGCATGCTTCTTCACCCTGTCCTTCCAGACCATCGGTGTCGTTGAGAAACGAGAAGACGGCATCACTTCCTTGTGCGATTATGTCCCCAACACCACTTTTGTTGCTTCGTCTCGGGGGGTGTCCATAGTTTCTACAAATATTTACAACATGGCAATTATTATTCAAACATGACAGATGGATATATTAGTGGCAAACATAGAACTAGCTAGCTAATCACAGTAAGGAATCATATTAATTAGTGGCCTCAACGCTGCTTCTCTAGGGTTTGGGGTGGCCTCGACAATGCTTCAAGGGTTTGGGGTGGCCTCGAGAGAGTTTGTCGGGTAGGGGCACGGCGGGAGGGGGTAGGAGATCGACATCGTTTTTTTCTAGGGTTTGGGTGTCCTCGAGAGTTTTGGTCGAGCGAGAGGGTCAGGGGGTGCTCCCGCGGTATAAGTTATCACAGTCGAGAGGGGGTATATATATCGACTGCCCCTCATGTCGAAGTTATCCGGGAGGGGGTAATATCGACAATGACGACATACATACACGGGAAAATAATGTTATCGGGGAGGGGGTATATCGACCCCCCCCCCACGTGTTGAAGTTATCGGGGAGGGGGTTATATCGACAACGATGACATACGTACATGGGAAAATGATATTATCAGGGAGGGGGTTATATCGACCCCCCTCTTGTTGAAGTTATCGGGAGGGGTATATCGACGATGAAAGACCCGATAAAACAAAAGAAAACGAAGAAGAAAAAAAAAGAGGAGAAGAAGAAAGGAATAGAGGAGAAGATCAAAGAAAAAAAAGAAGAAAAAAAGAGGAGAAGGAAAAAATAGAAAATCTATTTTCTATTTTTTCTTCTTCTCCTCTATTCCTTTCTTCTTCTCCTCTTCCTTTTCTTCCTCTC
This sequence comes from Triticum urartu, assembly GCF_003073215.2. Taxonomy (NCBI): domain Eukaryota; kingdom Viridiplantae; phylum Streptophyta; class Magnoliopsida; order Poales; family Poaceae; genus Triticum; species Triticum urartu. Next base: position 160,179,053 of record NC_053024.1, read on the forward strand.
CTCTTATTCTCCTCTTCCTTTTCTTCCTCTCCTCTTCTTCTCCTTTTTCCTCTTCTTATTTTCCTTTTTCCTCTCCTTCTTTTTCTTCTTCTTCTTCCTTCTTCCTAGCCAGGTATATAAAAATTCTCTAAAAATGTTACTTTTGCATATATAAAACTTTTTCTTCTTCTTCCTTCTTCCTTCTCTTCCTTCTTCCTAAATATATAAAACTTTTCTAAAAATGAAACTAACCTAAAATGTACTAAATCAGAGAACATATATAGATAAAACTTTTCTAAAAATGTAACTTTTGCATATATAAAACTTTTTCTTCTTCTTCCTTCTTCCTTCTCTTCCTTCTTCCTAAATATATAAAACTTTTCTAAATATATATATCTAACTTTTGCATATATGAACATATATACACAGAGAACATACAAACATATATACATTTTTATAAAAAAGCAAAATACAAATCATCATATATATGAACAAAAAAATCTGAAAAGAAGGCGTATATCATATATACACAATACATATACTCACATATATATATAATCTGAAAAAAAAACAAGCATATAATATATGGAAAAAACAAGGACAGGGGAGGGGCGCCGGCCGGACCAAGGTGAGGAGGGGCAGGGGCGCGGGTTCGCGGCGAGGACGGCGACGGGGCAGGGGGCGCGCGCTCAGGGCAGGGTCGACGGCCGGCGAGGAAGGGGGCGGGGCAGGGCGACGACGACGACGAGGGCGGGCCGGGGCGACGCGCGTCGGGGCAGGGCGATGAGCGGCAACGGCGCCGGGGAGGGCACGGGCGACGGCGTCGGGGCAGGGCTCGGCGGCGATGGCGTCGGGCAAGGGCGTGGCGACGGCGTCGGGGCAGGGCTCGGCGGCGACGACAACGAGGAGCAGCGTGGGGCATCGGAGCGAAGAACAAGTGAATTTTGGAGAAACTGCTAAGTGTTTGCTTATATAGAGAAGGCTTTGGTCCCAATTCATGGCATCAACCGGGACCAATGCCAACCTTTATTCCCGGTTGGTGCCACCAACCGGGACCAAAGGTCTCTTTTCAGCAGCCCAAAGGGCGGGAAGCGGCGGCCTTTTGTCCCGGTTGGTGGCACCAACCGGGACTAAAGGGTGGCATTGGTCCCGGTTGGGGCCATGAACCGGTACCAATGCACCCCTTTAGTCCCGGTTGGTGGCACCAACCGGGACCAAAGGCCTTGTGCTGCCCCGCGTCAAAACAGTGCGTGCATGCGTGGTATCCCTTGTTTATCTGTCCTGAAAGGTTACTGAGAGCGGGCCAATCGTTGATGGTTACAAACAGCAATGCGTGTAGGTTAAATTCCTCCTGTTTGTGCTCATCCCACGTACGTACATCGTTTCCATTCCACAGCTGTAAAAGTTCTTCAACTAATGGCCTTAGGTACACATCAATGTCGTTGCCAGGTTGTTGGCCTTGGATGAGAACTGACATCATAATGAACTTCCGCTTCATGCACATCCAAGGAGGAAGGTTATACATACATAGAGTCACGGGCCAGGTGCTGTGATTGCTGCTCTGCTCCCCGAAAGGATTAATGCCATCCGCGCTTAAACCAAACCATACGTTCATTGGGTCACCTGCAAACTCATCCCAGTACTTTCTCTCGATTTTTCTCCACTGCGACCCGTCAGCAGGTGCTCTCAACTTCCCGTCTTTCTTACGGTCCTCACTGTGCCATCGCATCAACTTGGCATGCTCTTCATTTCTGAACAGACGTTTCAACCGTGGTATTATAGGAGCATACCACATCACCTTCGCAGGAACCCTCTTCCTGGGGGGCTCTCCATCAACATCACCAGGGTTATCTCGTCTGATCTTATACCGCAACGCACCACATACCGGGCATGCGTTCAGATCCTTGTACGCATCGCGGTAGAGGATGCAGTCATTAGGGCATGCATGTATCTTCTGCACCTCCAATCCTAGAGGGCATACGACCTTCTTTGCTGCGTATGTACTGTCGGGCAATTCGTTATCCTTTGGAAGCTTCTTCTTCAATATTTTCAGTAGCTTCTCAAATCCTTTGTCAAGCACAGCATTCTCTGCCTTCCACTTCAGCAATTCCAGTACGGTACCGACCTTTGTGTTGCCATCTTCGCAATTGGGGTACAACCCTTTTTGTGATCCTCTAACATGCGATTGAACTTCAGCTTCTCCTTTTGACTTTCGCATTGCGTCCTTGCATCGACAATGACCCGGCGGAGATCATCATCATCGGGCACATCGTCTGGTTCCTCTTGGTCTTCAACAGCTTCACCCGTTGCAGCATCACCGTATTCAGGGGGCACATCATCTGGTTCCTCTTGATCTTCAGCAGCTTCCCCCGTTGCACCATCACCGTATTCGGGGGGCACATAGTTGTCATTGTCCTCTTCTTCTTCGTCGTCTTCCATCATAACCCTTATTTCTCCGTGCCTCGTCCAAACATTATAGTGTGGCATGAAACCCTTGTAAAGCAGGTGGGTGTGAAGGATTTTCCGGTCAGAGTAAGACTTCGTATTCCCACATTTAGGGCATAGGCAACACATAAAACCATTCTGCTTGTTTTCCTCAGCCACTTCGAGAAAATGATGCACGCCCTTAATGTACTCGGAGTTGTCTGTCACCATACATCCATTGCCGTTTCATCTGCATGCATTATATATAATTAAGTGTGTCAAAAACCATTACAGAACATCATGAATAGATAATTAAGTGACCAAATTAAGAGAAGTTCATCATCACATTAAAACCAAAGTACATACATAGTTCTCATCTAACAACATATAGCTCTCCAGAGCATCTAATTAATTAAACCATACATTGAAACTATGTAAAACATTTCAATGCGAAAACAAATGCGATCATAATCGCAACCAAGGTAACAATTGATCCAATGGCATAATGATACCAAGTCTCGGTATGAATGGCATATTTTCTTATCTTTCTAATCTTCAAGCGCATTGCATCCATCTTGATCTTGTGATCATCGACGACATCCGCAACATGCAACTCCAATATCATCTTCTCCTCCTCATTTTTTTATTTTTTCCTTCAAAAAATTGTTTTCTTCTTCGACTAAATTTAACCTCTCGACAATAGGGTCTGTTGGAATTTCCGGTTCACATACCTCCTAGATAAATAAAATCTATGTCATGTTGGTCGGCATAATTTTCATAAACAATAAATGAACCAATAGTCATAAAGATAATATATACCACATCCAAATCATAGACAGGACGAGGGCCGACGGGGGCGGATACCAAAACCATAGCACTATATAATAACAAACAATAAAATAGTAAGAAAATTAGACAAGTATCATCTAAAGTAAGATTTTTTTCTTTCAGAAAGAAGATAAGAACAAGAGGCTCACCATGGTGGTGCCGGCGATGAGATTGGTGCGGGCGATCGACGGCGGCAAAGACGGGAATGGGACGTGACGGGCCGCTAAACCTAGACAAATCTCGAGGAAAATGGAGCTTTGAGGTCGAGCTTTGAGAGGAGAAAGCTTAACTAGTGTGGCTCGGGCATTTCATCGAACACCTCATGTGCATAGGAGGTGAGCTAGAGCACCACAAAGCCCTCCCCTCGCCGGCCAGAGAAAAACCAAGCACTCACTAGAGTGCTCTGCTCGCGGGCGAGGGGTATATATAGGCACCTCATTGGTCCCGGTTCGTGGCATGAACCGGGACTAAAAGGCAGCCTGTGGTCCCGGTTGAAGCCACCAACCGGGACCAATGGTGGTGGGCTACGAGCCAGGCCCATTGGTGCCGGTTCGTCCCACCAACCGGGACCAAAAGGTCCAGACAAACCAGGACCAATGGCTCATGTGTCCCGGCCGGCCCCCTGGGCTCACGAACCGGGACAGTTGCCCCCTTTGGTCCCGGTTCTAGACTGAACCGGGACTAATGGGCTGACCCGGCCTGAACCAAAGCCCTCTTTTCTACTAGTGGTTGTAGCTTTTAGCTAGTTTACTTTCCATGCCTGTGGTAGTAGTAATTAAAAGAAAACCCAAAAAGATTTCTCGTTCTTCTTTTGCTTGTTGGGAGCTTTCCCGTGTAAATAGTTTTATTTATTTATTTTCTTTGGAGGACGAGAGGAGAAGACCATGATGAAAATGTTGAGTGGCTCTCATATGCATTATTCTTGATTTAACCAAGAGCCCATATTACCTTGTCTTCTCCCTTATATTAAATGCTTGCAGATTCCAGCTTAGTCCAATGCATGTGCACTATTATTATTATTCACCCCGTTCGGTCGTGCAAGTGAAAGACAATAATGACGATATATGATGGACTGATTGAGATGAGAGAAGCTGGTATGAACTCGACCTATCTTGTTTTTGTAAATATGATTAGTTCATTGTTCCTGATTCAGCCTATTATGAATGAAACATGTTTGCAATGACAATTAGAGATTATAGTTGCTTATGCCATGCTTAATTAGCTAGGAGTATATAATGGTTTACCTTGCGTGCCAACATGCTATTAAAATGGTTGTGATGTGGTATGATAGGGTGGTATCCTCCTTTGAACGATTTGAGTGGCTTGACTTGGCACATGTTCACGCATGTAGTTGAAACAAAATCAACATAGCCTCCACGATATTTATGTTCATGGTGAATTATATCCTACTCATGCTTGCACTCATTGTTGATTAATTTTAATGCATGTTCATGACTGTTGTCGCTCTCTAGTAGGTCGCTTCCCAGTCTCTTTCTAGCCTTCACTTGTAGTAAGCAGGAATACTGCTTGTGCATCCACTTCCATAAACCCCAAAGTTATTCCATATGAGTCCACCATACCTTCCTATATGCGGTATTTACCTGCCATTCCAAGTAAATTTGTATGTGCCAAACTCTAAACCTTCAAATGAAATTCTGTTTTGTATGATCGAATATCTCATGTATCAACTAGGGCTGTCTATATCTTCCATGCTAGGTGGGTTATTCTCGCGATGAGTGGACTCCGCTCATCACTCACGAGAAAATGGCCGGTAACCGGGATGCCCAGTCCCATGCTCAAATCAAAATAATTGCAAAAAAACTCCCCCGGGACTGTTGTTAGTTGGAGGCACCCGTTGTTTCGGGAAAGCCATGGATTGATGCTTGTTGGTGGTGGGGGAGTATAAACTTTACCATTCTGTTTGGGAACCGCCTATAATGTGTGTAGCATGGAAGATATCAAGATCTCTTGGTTGTTATGTTGCCAATGAAAGTATTCCACTCAAAATATTATTTATCTCTATTTCAAAACTCAAGCTCTGGCACCTCTACAAATCCCTGCTTCCCTCTGCGAAGGTCCTATCCATTTACTTTTATGTTGAGTCATCATCCTCTTATTAAAAATCACCAGTTGGAGAGCACCGCTGCAATTTGCATGCATTGCTATTAATTTACATTGAGTATGACTGTGACTGGATCTCTTTTACCATGAATTACAATGTCTAGTCAGTCCTTGATCTTCAGAGGTGCTTTGCATTTATGTTTTGCGGTCTCAGAAAGGGCTAGCGAGATACCATCCTGTTATATCATGTTATGATTGTTTTGAGAAAGTGTTGTCATCCGAGATTTATTATTATTGCTCGCTAGTTGATTATGCCATTGATATGCGTAAACATGGGACCTAAATGTTATTGTGAATATGGTCAGTTCATAATCTATGCTGAAAACTTGAATGCTGGCTTTACATATTTGCAACAACAAGATCAAACAGATTTTGTGGAAGTTTTTCTTTATCACTTTCAGTTTGTCAACTGAATTGCTTGAGGCCAAGCAAAGGTTTAAGCTTGGGGGAGTTGATACGTCTATAACGTATCTACTTTTCTGTCACGCCCAAGATGCGACCCTATCCTAAAGGAACTCGAAGGTCCCACCAAGGATAGAAGCGCATCTTGAAGATGCTTTTGCAAGGTGGATATCATTACATCAACATTACATAATAGTGGGGATACATCCAAGACATACAATGTCACATGAATACAGCAATACATCATATACAAGATCAACATTCGACTACGGATGAAACATAAGCAGAAACTTAAACGACATCCACCCTGCTAGCCCAGGCTGCCGACCAGGAACCTAACCCAAGATCGACGAAGAAGAAGAAGAACTCCAACACAAGCAATCGAGTATCGCTCTCACGTCATGATCATCGCAAAACCTGTACCTGCAACTGTTGTTGTAGTAATCTGTGAGCCACGAGGACTCAACAATCCCATTACCATGGGTATCAAGACTAGCAAAGCTTAATGGGTAAGGAAGGGGTAAAGTGGTGAGGTTGTAGCAGCGACTAAGCAATGTATGGTGGCTAACTTGTGCAAATAAGAGCAAGAAGAGAATCAAAGCAAGCGGTCGTCAACTAGTAATGATCAAGAAGTGATCCTGAACTCCTACTTACATCAAACATAACCCAAGAACCGTGTTCTCCTCTCGAACAACCCCGAAAAGAGACACTCATGGTTACGCACGCGATTGGTGTATTTTAGAAGAGTTTACTTCAAGTTTACTACAACCGGATATCAACAAATTCCCATCTGCCACATAACCGCGGGCACGGCTTTCGAAATTCAAACCCTGCAGGGGTGTCCCAACTTAGCCAATTATAAGCTCTCGCGATCAACGAAGGATATTCCTTCTCCCGAGAAGACCCGATCAGTCTCGGAATCCCGTTTACAAGACTTTTCGACAATGGTAAAACAAGACCAGCAAGACCACCCGACTGTGCCAACAAATCCCGATAGGAGCTGCACATATCTCGTTCTCAGGGCACACCGGATGAGCACTCCGTACAACTAAAACCAGGCCTCAAGTTTCCCCGAGGTGGCGCTGCAAAGGACTCCAGTTTGGACCAGCACTCAAAGGAGCACTGGCCCGGGGGGGCTAAAATAAAGATGACCCTTGGGCTCCGGAAACCCAAGGGAAATAAAAGGGGATAGGTGAGGCAAATGGTAAAACCAATGTTGGGCCTTGCTGGAGGAGTCTTATTCAAAGCAAACTGTCAAGGGGGTCCCATAAATCACCCAACCGCGTTAGGGACGCAAAATCCGGGAACATAATGCCGATATGACGAAAACTAGGGCGGCGAGAGTGGAACAAAATACCAGGCATAAGGCCGAGCCTTCCACCCTTTACCAAATATATAGATGCATTAATAATATAAGAGATATTGTGATATCCCAACATAAACATAATCCAACATGGAGCAATCTTCATCTTCACCTGCAACTAGCAACGCTATAAGAGGGGCTGAACAAAAGCGGTAACATAGCCAAACAGCGGTTTGCTAGGAAGGGTGGCAAAGGTTAGAGGTTCATGGCAATTTGGGAGGCTTGATAAGCAAGTGGTAGGTAACGCAGCATAGCGATAGAGCGAAGCAACTAGCATAGCAATGATAGTAGTGAGATCCAAGGTGACGGTCATCTTGCCTGAAATCCCGCTAGGAAGAAGAACGAGTCCATGAAGAAGATGAAGCCACGAAGACGAACCAATCATAGACGAACGAATCCTCACGATCGCAACGAAACGAGAACTATCGAGAAGAAGCACGCAACATGGTAAACACACCACACATGAACAAGGCACGATGCTCAACCAAGTATGATTCATGATAAGGCTACATGAAGCTACTCATGGCAAGAGATGATGCATACAAGAGCAACACATCAAAGCAAGTTTAAATGAGGCCGGAAACAACATAGAACAATTCCGGTAAGTCCTCATATGCAAATTTCGAAATTTGTCCAGATCTGAATAAACCTTATGTTCAAGTTATTAAACAGCAGGTTAAGATGCACCATGATGATCTACACGAAATTCTAGTCAAGTTACATATAAAGTTCATTAGATTCGGAGCTACGGCCTAGAAGATATGAGCAAAACAAGTCAAACATGGCATTGATGAAAAATGCATTCAAACATCAAGCAAACACATTTGAAACATGGATCCAACAAGGTAATATGAAACTACATGCAAAACTAAGCAATTTTCATGTAGAGCACACTCAAAACGGAGCAACGGATCAACACATACACTCTATACAAGGTTAAAGGACAAGCTATCCAAAACAGCAGCTAGGCATATTGCAAGCATCAAAACAACATACTACAGGATCTCTAGATGAAAACAAAAGGCATGGACGTGATGTATAGATAAAGCATGACAAAACATGAACACTGAGCTATCTCCAGAAACTACTAGAACATGCTCAAAAGGACATGGCAAGATTGTAAATAATAATAGGTTCACAGACTTAGTGGAAATCACTGGACATGGCAGAAATAACATCAGGTTGCAATGTTTAGAGCTATCAAAAAAATGCTACATGAACTTATCATGGCAACCAAAGGCATGAAATGAATCTGCTAATTGCATATAAAAAAAGTCCCTTACTGACCATGAGCCAAAAGGGCACAGAAAATATGATGGCACCCATGTAAACATAGCAAGTTTTATTACCAGATTCAGACTTGGCAGAAAAACAGAGCATGGCATAAACAGAATTATGAAGGCATCTTTGTGAGCTCGATTCACTCATTACAAGGCATTGCATGACAAGATAAGCATAGCATAAGCAAGAAGACATGCTCAAGAAGCTAAGCATGGCAAGAGCAAGTTCATAGCATGTATGGATCAACTATAACAACCTTGGCAAAATTGAATAACATGTAAACAATCTGCCAGGAACATTTTATAGCAAAAGTTGAGCAAGATTAAGACATGCTAAAGCACTCTATAAATGCAAACAGAGGCATGGATGGATAGAGCATAACCATATGAACAAAACATCCTTAGTGAACATCTCCAGACTATGTATAGAATGACTTGTAGCAGCAGGTTTACATAGCATCGCAATATATCAGTTTCAGACTAGCAAAATAGTAACAGCAAGTAGCCCACTTCACGAGCTTGATGCACTCACTACAGGGCAAAACAAAATACATGGATGGAACCACTGTGAAGATGGCATGTTGTAGCTCATAACACATGTATACTTCATGCTCAAAATAAAATCACACGAAAAGATGCAAAAATGACAAATGCGCATGTTCTGATAACAGACAACAGACAAAATTATATAGCACTCTTGCAACGATGATTAGGGCATCAAGATGAACTCAAATGAACATGGACCAATGGAACAAGATGGAGAGCACGACCAGATGAACATTTCTACATATTACACGCAGCAAACGGAGCAACACACGTCAAAATATGGCATGTCAAAGTATGCACCAGAATATGCAAATCTAGGGACTTAGCAGTTTTTCTGAAGAAAAAAACGAACAGGTGCAACATAGCAATACTACGCACGGGCGAGGATTTCGGTGGGCTCGCTCACCATGGGCCTTGGGCCAGGACGAGGGGGAGGAGGCAGATCGGGCCGGCCTTGGCGCTGCGCTGGGCCGGGGAGGAACTGGGCCACGGGGCCCACGCGGGGGTCGTCCTCCTCCCGATCCCGCCTGGATCGGGGAGGCAGGAGGCGGCGGGTGGTGGCCGGCGTTGCCGCGGCGGCGGCGAGGCCGGAAGTGGCCGGGGCGAGGCGGCGGCGGCGGGATCCGGTCGGCCAGCACCGGATCCGGGCGGCGCGGGCGGTGGGGATGGCCGGGAGGCGCGGATGGGAACAGGGGCGGCGAGCTTGGCGCTCCGGCGGCGGCGGCGCTAGGGCATGGTGCACGGAGAGGCGGCGGCGGGTGCTCGGGCGGCAGAGGCGCGGCTTGAGGGTCGAAGGTCGCCGGAGTTGCAAGGCGGGGTCGGGCGCCGGCGCAAGGTGGCGGAGGTGGTGGTCGGCGTCCTCCGGCGAAGATCCGGCGAGGAACCGGCGACGAGGAGGCGGGGCGCTGGGTGAAGGGGCAGGCGCGGGTTGGCGGCGCGGCCGGATGGGCTCGGGCGGGCCGCGCCCGGGCTTCGCAGGCCGCGGTGGCGGGAGGCCATGTGGCGACCGGTGAGAGGAGGAGGGAGGCGACGGAGGTGACGTGTCGTGTGGGGATTGGTTCGGGTGAGGTGGCTGCGGGGCGGCGGACGCGTCCGGATGGCGGCGGACATGTCCGTCGGCGTGCGGGGGAGATTTGCTAGGGTTTAGACTGTGATTTCGGGGGAGAGGGGCACATATATAGGTAGAGGGAGCTAGGAGAGTCCAAATGGGGAGCGGTTTTCGCCCACACGATCGTGATCTAAAGACCGAGAGGATGGAGGGGGTTAGGATGGGTTATTGGGCCACTTTGGAGGGGTGTTGGGCTGCACACAAAAGAGGCTTTTACGGTTACCTGGTTAACCGTTGGAGTATCAAACGACCTCCAAATGGCACGAAACTTGACAGGCGGTCTACCGGTGGTGTACCAAGGCCGCTTGGCAAATCTCGGTCCATTCCGAGAAAGTTTAACACCTGCTCATGAAAAGATGCAAAAGGGGGACGCCGGATGACATAGGAGTGTCGAATTGCAAAACGGACAACGGGGAAAATGCTCGGATGCATGAGACGAACACGTATGCAAATGCGATGCACATGATGACATGATATGAAATGCAGATGATGAGATGGAAAAGTGCAACACGCAAGCACATGACATGGCAACGACGGCGAATAACTGACAGACACCTGGCGCATCGAATCCGGGGCGTTACATTTTCCAAACACTTTTGCCCTTGTTTACGACTCTAACTTGCATGATTTGAATGGAACTAACCCGGACTGACACTGTTTTTAGCAGAATTGCCATGGTGTTATTTTCGTGCAGAAATAAAAGTTCTCGGAATGACCTGAAAATCCACGGAGACATGTTTTGGAATAAATAAAAAATAATGGCAAAAGAATCAGCGTCAGGGGGCCCACACCCTGTCCATGAGGGTGCAGGGCGCGCCCCCTGCCTCGTGGCCCCCCTGAGACTCCACCGACCTCAACCCTAACTCCATATATTCACTTTCGGGGAGAAAAAACCCAGAGAGAAGGATTCGTCGCGTTTTACGATACAGAGCCGCCGCCAAGCCCTAATCTCTCTCGGGAGGGCTGATCTGGAGTTCGTTCGGGGCTCCGAAGAGGGGAATCCATCATCATCGTCATCATCAACCATCCTCCATTACCAATTTCATGATGCTCACCGCCGTGCGTTAGTAATTCCATCGTAGGCTTGCTGGACGGTGATGGGTTGGATGAGATTTATCATTTAATCGAGTTAGTTTTGTTAGGGTTTGATCCCTAGTATCCATTATGTTCTTAGGTTGATGTTGCTATGACTTTGCTATGCTTAATGCTTGTAACTAGGGCCCGAGTGCCATGAATTCAGATCTGAACTTATTATGTTTTCATGAATATATGTGAGTTCTTGATCCTATCTTGCAAGTCAATAGTCACCTACTATGTGTTATGATCCGGTAACCCCGAAATGACAATAATCGGGACCACTCCCGGTGATGACCGTAGTTTGAGGAGTTCATGTATTCACTAAGTGTTAGTGCTTTGGTCTGATACTATATTAAAAGGAGGCCTTAATATCCCTTAGTTTCCAATAGGACCCCGCTGCCATGGGAGGGTAGGACAAAAGATGTCATGCAAGTTCTTTTCCATAAGCACGTATGACTATATTCAGAATACATGCCTACATTACATTGATGAGCTGAAGCTGGTTCTGTGTCACCCTATGTTATAACTGTTGCATGAGGAATCACATCCGACATAATTATCCATCATTAATCCATTGCCTACGAGCTTTTCACATATTGATCTTTGCTTTGTTACTTTTCCATTGCCACTGTTACGATACTACAAACACTACTACTGTTACTTTTGCCATCGTTACCGTTACTTCCATACTACTTTGCTACTAAATACTTTGCTGCAGATATTAAGTCTTTCAGGTGTGGTTGAATTGACAACTCAATTGCTAATACTTGAGAATATTCTTTGGCTCCCCGTGTGTCGAATCAATAAATTTGGGTTGAATACTCTACCCTCGAAAACTGTTGCGATCCCCTATACTTGTGGGTTATCAAGGAAGCGTGAGCTAGCAGGACGCATGTGCACAGTGCTTACCCATATAAATAAAATCACAACTGGAACTGCATGTGCTGTCAAAAGGGATGAGGATTGTTGTTCGATCTGGGAGCATCCAACGGTGCAGGCGTATGATCCGTGGGGTTTATGTTCTGGCCAATCAGAATGCACGACTCAGATCGCGCGCGCAGCAGGGGGGCATCAGCCACAGTTTGGTAGGCACACGGCTTTCGTGAGTGAACCGTGTGCTATTTGAAAATATTTCTTGAGAATCTCAGTTTTTAAATCCCCATAAATCAAAACTCACCCGAAAATCGTGAAACTTGGCATGGTGTCACAACATGGCACATATATGTCAAGGAATTTTTTCGTCCATTTTGGGGCAAGTTTTATTACATGCCTCTTACAAACCGGAGCTTTTATCAAGAAGCATCGTGGTTCCAATAGAAAAACATGCCCCCCTTGTGGGCGAGACGATAATCACTGCCTCTTTTCGCCTTGTATTTTCTTCTACATGCAACATGGAACGACATGATATTCGTGCTGAAATTTAAAATTACTCGGGGTTCGTTTGGCCTTTTTTTACATTAATTTTGTTTCCTAGGCATTTAATGTCCATACTTCAAATTTGAACTACAAATACATGCTCCAGTTCACCAAAATGGCTAGAAAAATCATACATGTGTCCTTGGGTGCATGTTTAGGTCCCATGAAAGGAATGGGAATGAATTACAACCATACCGGCGTCCTGGCTCGTCCTCAAACATTTCGAATCTCGGTTTTTAAATCCCCGTAAATCCAAAACTCACTAGAAAGTCATGAAAGTTGGCATGCTGTCACGTCACGGCACCTATATGTCGTGGTAAAAATATTGTCCAATTTGGGCCAAGCTTTATTACAAACCTCTTACAAACCGGAGCCTGTCGCAAGAACCGTCGTGATTTTAATAGGGAATCGTGTCCCCTTGTGGGCGAAACGATAATCGCTCCCTCTCTAGCCTTGTATTTTCTTCTACATGCAAAATTGAACAACGGGAGATCCGCGCTGAACTTTGAAATTATTCAGGGTTCGTTTGACCTCTTTTATTCATTAATTGAGTTTTCTAGGCATTTAATGTCTACAATTCAAATCTGAACTACAAATACATGCTCCAGTGCACCAAAATGGCTCGAAAAATCATACATGTGTCCTTGGGGTGCACGTTTAGGTCCCATGGAAGGAATGGTGGTGTGGCATACCCTACCACAAACATGTCTAGTACACAGGTCATGGTGAATACACCAATCATTAAAAAGGGGTTGCAGGCGACTGCGACAGGCGGCTCTCATCAAATGGGAATGAATTCGACCGTCTCAGCGTCCTGGCTCGGCCTCATAGATTGTGAATCTCAGTTTTTAAATATCCGTAAATCCAAAACTCACCAGAAAATCATGAAACTTGGCATGGTGTCACTACATGGCACATATATGTCGTGGTAAAAAAATTGTCCAATTTGGGCCAAGCTATACTGCAAGCCTCTTACAAACCGAAGCTTCTCGTAACCCTCGTGGTTCCTGTAGGGAAACATGCCCCTCTTGTGGGCGAAATGTTAATCACTGCCTCTTCTCGCCTTGAATTTTGTTTTCTAGAGGCAACATAGACTAACAGGAGTGTCGTGCTGAAATTTGAAACTGTTTAGGGTTCGTTTGGCCATTTTATATATTAATTGAGTTTTCTAGGCATTTAATGTAGTCCATAATTCAAATTTGAACTACAAGCACATGCTCCAGTGATGGAAAATGGGTGGAAAATCCTACATGTGTCATTGGGTGCATGTTTAGGTCCCATTGAAGGAATGGGGGTGAATTACAAACGTCTCGTCGTCCTGAAACATTGAGAATCTTAGTTTTTAAATCCCAGTAAATCAAAAACTCACCCAAAAAACATGAAACTTGGCATGGTTTCATGACATCGCACATATATGCTGTGGTAAAAAAATAGTCTAGTTTGAGACAAGGCGCACACATTAATAGCCAATGAAGTCCTTTTGAAACAAATAGCTGACACGTTAATATCGCAAATGGTTGTATTATATGAACCGTGTGTTCCCGTAACCATTTAAGTGCGGCCATGTGTCCCTCTTTTCTAATGGGATAGTACTACCTCCGTCCTTGTTCATTGGTCATCTTTATATTTTGTGCCAAAATTTAACCATACTCGATGGCGTGCGCAACTGTTTGATTAGACATGACGAGCGTGAGAAGTCCGCCATGCAGTCTCGACGGGACGCATGTGAGCAGTCCACCACGCAGGCTTGACGGGACACGTGCATCCTGTCCAGCTTGCAGGTTCGATGGGACACGTGCGAGCAACAAGGCTGCCCATGCTCACCGAGACGCAAGCTCTTTAACCTCCGTCCACCAGCCGCCCGCCTCGCTCACAACTTCTCCATTAATGGCGGCCGAGCCGCTATTTAACACGCGGTTAATTAAAGCACCTAGACGGAGGGTGTTTGCTTGTGATCGCATGGCCCCTCTCAACGTTAGCATTTGCTTTGTTCGTGTCTTCAACTCATATTCCGAATAATTTAAAATGCCACATAGGGCAACGGATATTATGACGACAAATAAAATGGCAACGGATAATACGAAGACAAATAAAATGGCAACGGATAATACGATGACAAATTTACATTGGCGTGGATAATAATTGTCTTACATATTTCGGATAATTTAAAATGCCACATGCGGCAAAGCCCGGAAGACACGGGGCAAGAGAAGAAGGAAATCGCAGACATCAAACTCGGTTGCTACTGTCTCCACTCCTCGATGGATCGCCGGGCGACGACATCCTCTAGGTCCTTCTTCAATTCCTCATGACTTTGCTTGACACAACAGCCACAGATTCCTCCACCTCCTGCTCGCGCTCGATCCAGAGCTTCCTCAAGTCACCCATCATTTCCTCGACGATCACTTTCAGAGTCATCCCCGAGGCACTGCTCTGCTCATGCAACATCTTCCAGCCGGCGGCCTCCTCCTCCTTCTCAACGAGCGCCTTGAGGAGCTTCACATTGTCACCCATGAGTTGCTCAATGAGGTCAGTCGCCTTCTCAACCGAGGCATCGCTGATCTCGAGCAGCTTCATCAAGCCGTCGACCAGCTCCTGCTGCTTAATGAGGCCAGCAAGAATGTCGTCGTCACTCGTCAAGGACTTCAGCAATGCCAGCTCGTCGCGATCGACGACGCGGCGAGTGCGCTTGTGAGAGCCCTCGCGTGCCGGTGAGAGCTCATTCGAGGGCTCTGAGGGAGTCCTGGATTAAGGGGTCCTCGTGCATTCGGGCTATGGTACGTGTGCCGGACTAATGGGCTGTGAAGATATGAAACCGAAGACTCTCTCCCGTGTCCGGATGGGACTCTCCTTGGCGTGGAAGGCAAGCTTGGCGCCCTGATATGAAGATTCCTTTATCTGTAACCGACTTTGTACAACCCTAGTCCCCTCCGGTGTATATATAAACCGGAGGGCTTAGTCCATAGAGGCAATCATAATCATAATCATACAGGCTAGACTTCTAGGGTTTTAGCCATTACGATCTCGTGGTAGATCTACTCTTGTAATACTCATATTCATCAACATCAATCAAGCAGGAAGTAGGGTATTACCTCCATAGAGAGGGCCCGAACCTGGGTAAACATCGTGTCCCCCGTCTCCTGTTACCATCAACCTTAGACGCACAGTTCGGGACCCCCTACCCGAGATCCGCCGGTTTTGACACCGACATTGGTGCTTTCATTGAGAGTTCCATTGCGTCATCGTCAAGAGGTTCGATGACCCCGTCAATCATCTACAACAATGTTGTCCAGGGAGAAGTCTTCCTCCCCGGATAGATCTTGGTATTCGGTGGCTTCGCACTGCGGGCCAACTTGCTTGGCCATCTAGAGAAGATCGACAGCTACGCCCCTGGCCATCAGGTCATATTTGGAAGCTTGAACTACGTCGCGGATATCCACGGTGACTTGATCTTCGATGGATTTGAGACCACGGCAGCCGCTCCCTGTCACCGCGATGAACATGACTTAAATCTGTCATCGGACCATACCCAGGAGATAGCGCCTGTAACTACTCAGGCCCTGGATCCGGAGTAGATTGCACCATCCAAGGACGGGAGGCTCAACCCCACCACGGAAGCCGCAGACTCAGCGGCATCGAAGCCGCACACAGACCCAGCCTCGAGTGGGATATGTGTCACCGGAACCTCGGACTCATTTTTGACTACAAGTTCTGAACCATGTGCGCCCGCGCACGTCGAGCTTGATCAGGCATCGATCATCGAATTCAGCTCCGCGGACATCTTCTGGCACTCGCCTTTAGGTGACATGCTAAACTCATTAAAAACACTCTCCTTAGCGGGGGACTCACAGCCGAATTATATCTGGTTCGAACTGGAGGCTGATGACGGGGAATTTCGCTTCCCACCCACCGCCCACTTCATAGCCACTGTCGAGGACCTAACCGACATGCTCGATTACGGCTCCGAAGACATCGACGGTATGGATGACGATGCTGGAGAAGAGGAGGCCCAAAACCCGTCGTTTACCGGACGTTGGACGGCCACTTCCTCGTATGATGTATACATGGTGGAAACACCCAAAGAGAATAGCGACGATGACAAGGAAGACCCAGTCGAGGATAAACCTCTTGAGATACGACCAAAGCGCCGACATCAGCGGCGCCGCTCCAAGTCATGCTGTGGAAAAGACAACAATACCAGCATAGGAGAAAACAATACTCCGGATGATGCCGAAGACAATGAAGACCCCGTTCAGGCAACTTCCAAACAGGACGAACAGGAAGATGGGCAAGTTAGCCCTGATGAACAGGCCTTTAAGTGCATCTAGTGCCACCCCTAGTTGGTTTTGGAGTATTGACGACAAACCTGGTTGAGGGACTAATGTGTTTGTGAGAATTGCAGGATAACACAGGTAGTAGTCCCTCATTGATTCGGTTTACCTACCGGAGATGACCCCTAAAAATGTCTGAAGACATTGATGACAATGGTGGTATACGAAGATATTCACTTTGAAGTCTATGACAAGAGAAGACATTGCGTGAAGACTATGGAGCGCGAAGACTTAGTTGTTTCGTTGTTTCCTTTTCTTCTTTGTTGAGTCATAGGAACCACCGTACTGTTAAGTGGGGTCCCAGTGAACAAACTCAGAGTGACTGAAGTGATGCTCAACCAAAATCCTATGTCTTCGAGCGAAGACAATGAGAGCAAATCTTATCCAGAGCTAGATGAGTCAGCTTTACTTGTAGCCCAAGTCGAGCTGCCGTGTGTGTTTGAAATCTGACCGTTGGAACACGTGTCAGTTCCTTAGTGACCCAGGGTCATTTCGGACAAATCAGGTCGGGTTGCCTAGTGGCTATAAATAGCCCACCCCCTACACCATAAATTGGTGGCTGCTCAGAGTTAGTGCACGGCTTTTGTCGTTTGAGAGCAACCCACCTCCGAAGCATTTGAGAGAGAGAAATCCTTGCGAGGATAAAGCCCAAACACCCAGAGCCAAAGAGTGTTAGGCATCACTGAAGTCTTTCTGTCCGTGTTACCTGAAGACTTGTTACACTTGAGGACTGTGAATCCTCCAGCCGGTTAGGCGTCGCGTTCTGAGCATCCAAGAGTCATTGTGGATCGCCGGTGAACGAAGTTTGTGAAGGTTTTGTCGGAGTAAATAACCATGGGTAGCCTAGCTGGCTCCCCCTGGCCCTTCTAAAAAAACTACGAGCCTATCTGGCCCTCAAGAATCCAAGACATGGGGCTGCCTTCCCCTTGCCGGCTGTCTCCCAGGCCGACTATCAGAAGGCGACCCGGCTTTTAGCCCTCATGAAGAAAGCCGCGGGAGGGCCGGCTCCGAGAAGCCGGCTGCGAGAAGGCCGACTCCAAGAAGCCGGCTTCCACAAAGCGGTCAAAATCGTACCCTCGAAGTCTACATCCACATAACGGCAATGTGACGGGGCGTGGCTACAGTGAAGCCTGCCACCCCCGAATCCCGGAGCACGCCTGGCACAGTGCGTCGTACGGGTGGCCATGACCCGTCCGGCGCGGCAATTTGTTGCCACGTTGACCCTGATGTCATCCATGACGGGCTGCCAGTGTGGCCCACGGGCTGTGGGCCCCTTCAGGCAGAGAGACACCCGAAGGCGGCCAGGCCTCCCCCAGTCAGCCCAAGACAGAGCCGGCTCTCCACAGCCGGCTTGCCACCCCCCTCGAAGGAGACGCCCCATTAAGGAGACAAGACGCAGTGAGGCTACAGCGATCACCCGCCGGACAGCAGCACTATAGCCACGCCCTCCTCGGCGAAGCCCTCGTCACCAGGATTGAGCAGCAGTAACCAGCCACCGACAAGGCCCTGGACAGTGGGGCCTGCCTGTCGACCAAGGAGCCGGCAGCCGGCGGGACCCACTAGCCGGCGGGCCCCAACAGCCGGCGCAGAAGCCGGCGAGTGTAGACACAGACGGCTGGGCCCCATGCCCAGCCAGATTATCATAGTATCCCCGGGGGGTAGGCCTATATAAACCCCCCGGGACACCCATGCAAGTGGGGGGAACCCTGCTAGTTTTAGACACCACATAGGGAGGAGAAGAGAGCGAGCAGAGCCCTTCTTCCTCCTCTTGCCAAATAGCTCAAGGAGCATCATGTAGCTACTTGTTCATCTAGTGATCATGCGGAGACCCCGCAGAGCAGCAGTAGGGGTGTTATCTCCATGGAGAGCCCCGAAGCTGGGTAAGATTCGCCGGTGTGCATGTCTTCGCCTCATCCCGCTTCCAGGCACCGGCGACGTCTTACTGGCTCCCACAATGATAAGCCATCCATTGGCATATGTCGCACCTACCACCTGACAGGTTTGGAAGTCTACCTTGAAGACTTACCTGAGTAATTGGGCGAGGACTGTGTGTCCTTAGCTCCAGGGGAATAAGGTGAAGACGCGGTCTTCTGAGTTGAATCTCAGCCTCCCTAACCAGACGTACAGTTGTCACAGCAACTGGAACTGGTCCAACAAATCCTATGTTCTCAATAAGTGACTGGTTCTATCCTCTCCCTCTCTCTACTTAAAGTTTGTCTTCGTGAAGTCATTGCCTGTTTGCTTTACCTATTTGACTTCACTGTGTGACTACTATTGTTGTTTGGCTTCATACAATCTTCCATTCTAATCCTTGCTACCTAGCTGCTATTAGTCTTCGTGCTTTCACTTCATAGCATACTTGTCTATGGCTTGCTTAGTGTAGTTTACCTTCCGCTGCATATCAATAGGATCATTTCTATCGTTTGTCTTCGAAACTTCCATGTTTTGAAGACTTTCATAAAAATCGCCTATTCACCCCCCCTCTAGTCGATAACTAGCACTTTCAATTGGTATCAGAGCAAGGTACTCCCTTGTTCTTTGTGATTCGGTTTAACCACCTGGAGTGTTAGCTATGTCAACTGCAGGGATAATCAAAGTCTCCGTTGCTTGTCCCGTCTTCGATGGAACTGAATATCCCTACTGGAAGAATAAGATGCGCATGCATCTTGAAGCCATTGACGTCGACCTATGGTATGTCGTCGAGAACGGCGTTCCCAAGGCTGGAGAAGGTGTCACTGCTGCTGATGTCAAGAAGTTCACTCAACTAGACTCTACTGCCAAAAATATCATCTGTGGTCATCTGACAAAAGGACAGTATGGCCGTGTGAGTGCCTTGAAGACATCCAAGCTGGTCTGGGACTGGCTCTCCAAGGTCAATGAAGGCGTCTCAACCCAGAGAGATCAAGAATCAGTGTTCTTCGCAACCTCTTCAACCGCTTCAAGCGAAATGACAATGAGAATGTCCAGCACACATTTGACCGACTCACTGACATCACAAATGAGCTTCAAGCCCTCGGCGCCACTGAGATCACCAAACATGAAATCGTTAAGACGCTGCTGAGATCACTTGATAGTTCGTTTGACATCCTAGCCCTGATGATTCAAGAACGTCCTGATTTCAAGACACTCGATCCATCTGACATACTTGAGAGGCTCAACACACATGAGTTTCAGCTTTCTGAGAAAAGAGATATCTACGGTCCAAACTATGGGCGAACTCGTGCCTTGAAGGCAAAAGCTGTTTCCTCATCTGAAGAAGAATCTGATAGCAGTTCTGATGATCCTGAAGACATTGGAAGAGAACTTGCAATGTTAGTGAAGAAGTTCCAAAAATTCACCAAGAAGAAAGGCTTCAGAAAATCTTCACGATCAAGCTCAAGGAATGATGAAGCTTCTGCTCATGACTACAAGAAGAAAACATGTCACAAGTGCAAGAAAACTGGACACTTCATCTCTGAGTGTCCACAGTGGGACAATGAGAACAGAAGGAAGAAGAAGAGCAAGGAATATGATTCTGACGACAAGAAGAAGAAGAAATACTCAAAGTCTTCTTCCAAGTCTTCCTCAAAGTCTTCATCACACTAGAAGAGCTCATCTGGCAAGGCACGTGCGTTTGTTGGCAAGGAAATGGATTCATCACACTAGAATAAGATGCGCATGCATCTTGAAGCCATTGATGTCGACCTCTGGTATGTCATCAAGAATGGTGTTCCCAAGACTGGTGGAGGTGTCACCCCTGCTGATGTCAAGAAGTTCATTCAAGTGGATTCTACTGCCAAGAACATCATTTGTGGTCATCTGACCAAAGGACAGTATGGCCGTGTAAGTGCTCTGGAAACATCGAAGCTAGTCTGGGACTGGCTCTCCAAGGTCAACGAAGGCGTCTCAACCCAGAGAGATCAAAGGATCAGTGTTCTTAGCAACCTCTTCAACCGCTTCAAGAGAAACGACAATGAGAACGTCTAGCTCACATTTGACCGGCTCACTGACATCACAAATGAGCTTCATGCTCTTGGCGCCACTGAGATCACCAAGCATGAAATCATCAAGACACTACTGAGATCACTTGACAGCTCTTTCGACACCCTTGCCCTCATGATACAAGAACGCCCTGACTTCAAGACACTCGATCCGTCTGACATACTTGAGAGGCTCAACACACATGAGTTCCAGCTATCTGAGAAAAGAGATATCTATGGTCCCAACTATGGCCGAACACGCGCTTTGAAGGCAAAAGTTGTTTCCTCATCTAAAGAAGAATCTGACTGCAGTTCTGATGATCCTGAAGACATTGGAAAGGAACTTTCTATGCTTGTGAAGAAGTTCCAGAAGTTCACTAAGAAGAAGGGCTTCAGAAAGTCTTCACGATCCAGCTCAAGAAATGATGAAGCTTCCACTCATGACTACAAGAAGAGAACATGTCACAAGTGCAAGAAACCTAGACACTACATCTCTAAGTGTCCACAGTGGGACAATGAGAACAAGAAGAAGAAGAGCAAGGAATATGATTCTGATGAAAAGAAGAAGAAGAAATCCTCAAAGTCTTCTTCCAAGTCCTCATCCAAGTCTTCATCCCATAAGAAGAGCTCATCTGGCAAGGCTCGTGCTTTTGTTGGCAAGGAGATGGATTAAGAAGTGGAGTCTACTTCAGAGGAGGCAGAGGTGGAGTCTGAGGAGGAGTCCGACCCTGGTGTTGCAAGTCTGGCTCTAGACACAGCCTACGTTGCCAAGTCAATCTTCAACACTGAAGACAATGGCTCCGTCACCAATGCTCAAGCTAATGACAAGGACGACTCTGCTCCCACCTACTGCTTCATGGCACGTGGTGCCAAGGTAAAATCACGCGATGCTTACTTTCAAACATCAAGTGAAGATGACTCTGATGGTGAATCCAAACCCAGCTACAAAACACTTGCTAAAATTGCAACTGAATAACAGAAAGCTATGGAACATACTCAAAAACTGTTGAAAGTGCGTTATATCAACTAGAGGGGGGGTGAATAGGCGATTTTTATGAAAGTCTTCAAAACGTGAGAGTTATGAAGACAAACAGTGAAGATTATGCCTATTACTATGCAGCGGAAGTTAGATTACACTAGGCCAGCCATGGTCATGTATTCAATAGAGTGAAAGCACAATGACAAACAGCTTCAGTGTAATAAGTATCAGGTAGGAAGAAGTTATGAAGCCAAACAGATCATACATTCACGTTGTGAAGACAAAAGATAAAGCTAGCATGCAATGGCTTCACAATGAGTATCAGTAAGAAAAGGAAGTGAAGATGAAACCAGTGACTCGTTGAAGACAATGATATGTTGGACCAGTTCCAGTTGCTGTGACAACTGTACGTCTGGTTGGAGTGGCTAGGTATTTAAACCTTAGGACACACAGTCCCGGACACCCAGTCCTGAACACACAGTTCAGGACACCAAGTCCTCACCGTATTCTCCTTGAGCTAAGGTCACTTAGTCCTCGCCCAATCACTCTGGTAAGTCTTCAAGGTAGACTCCCCAACCTTCATAAACTTCGTTCACTGGCAATCCACAATGTCTCTTGGATGCTCTGAACGCGACGCCTAACCGTCTGGAGGATTCACAGTCCTCAAGTGTAATAAGTCTTCAGATCACACAGACAAGAAGACTTAAGTGATGCCCAATTTACTCTGGCTCTGGGTGGTTAGGGCTTTTCTCCTCACTAGGAATTTAGAGGTGGGTTGCTCTCAAACGACAAAAGCCGTGCACTGAAATCTGAGCAGCCAACCGTTTATGGTTGTGGGGGTGGGCTATTTATAGCCACTTGGCAACCCGACCTGATTTGTCCGAAATGACCCTGGGTCACTAAGGAACTGACACGTGTCTCAACGGTCGGATTTCAATCTCTCATGGCAACTTTGCTTGGGCTACAAGCAAAGCTGACTTGCCCGGCTCTGGACAAGATTCGCTCTCATTGTCTTCGCTCGAAGACACAGGTTTTTGATTTAGGCATCACTTCAGTCATTCTGACTGGTTCTCCTGGACCCCACTTAACAGTACGGTGGTTCCTATGACTCAACACAAAAGAAAAAGAACTATGAAAGATCTAAGTCTTCGAGCTCCATAGGCTTCATAACGTGTCTTCTTTTGTCATAGTCTTCAATGTGAATATCTTCATATACCACCTTTGTCTCCAATGTTTTCATACATTTTTAGGGGTCATCTCTGGTAGTAAAACCGAATCAATGAGGGACTTCTACCTGTGTTTTCCTGCAATTCTCACAAACACATTAGTCCCTCAACTAGGTTTGTCGTCAATACTCCAAAACCAACTAGGGGTGGCACTAGATGCACTTACAATCTCCCCCTTTTTGGTGTTTGATGACAAACTAGTTGAAGTTTTCAACGGGGAATATAATGTGGGAAGTTTGTAAAGGATAGGGAATTGTCTTCATAAGTTGCAAGGGCTCCCCCTGAAGATGTGCATATAAGTTAATTTGCTTTTGGAATGCAAATGCACATAGCAGGTTGTACTTGTGGGGATCCACTTCAGCTTATGATGACAATCCACTATGCGTGCGGAAGTATTTGAAGATAATGACATGCATAATGGAAAATGGACGTCTGCAGAATGAGATAAGTGCGGAATTTATCGTCGCACATGCGGAATTTATCTTCGCAAACAGAGTGGCAAACGAGTAGCAGACGACCATCGAGTCTTAGTGTTACAACTCAAAGAACCGAATGAAGCAAAAACGAGAGTTGTAAGCACGAAGCAAAATGTAGCAAAAAAATATAGCACCCGCCCATATGGACCCGCTTGAAGACTATCAACCCATACGCTTCTCCCCCTTTTGTCAGCAAGGACTAAAAAGGTTCGAAGACATAGAGTGTCTACTCGTTTCCAGGAGCAGCAGGGTCGTTGGAGGTGTTTGGCGGTGCAGACGAGCTTGGAGGTGCTGAAGCAGGTGGCGGTGATGTAGCATCGTCGTCTTCATCAATGATCCTTGCAGTAACTGTGGCAGCAGATGAAGAAAACTCAGAGTCTTCAAGTGATGGTGTGTTGCGCATCACAGCCCTTCTGGGAGGTGTGGTGTCAAACTTGAAACGCTCTGTGAAGCCATCCTCTTCAAGTTCAGCTTCAGTACATATCATTGAGAGCCCTTTCCATGTACGACGGCACGTTTCATGTGTAACGAAAGCATTCTTGGTGGCAAGGTTTCGAAGACGATTGACATCCACCAAGAGGCTCTTCATTTGACGCTTTAGCCAGTTGTGATGCCTATCTTGCTTTTGGTGAAGGGCCACAAGAAGCTCTCGGTCATTGAGGACACGAGCACGCTTCTTGGGTCTTGGAGCATTTGTGCTGTCTGTGGCTTCAGTAGATGCTGGTGCACGTGTAGTGCCAGCCAACGGATATACCCTGGATATGGCTTCAACACCTTCAACATTCTGCGTGAAGCTCTGGTGTTCTGCATTCTGAAGACTTATCGGTTGCTTGGCAGGCTCGGGATATATTGCTTCAGCAGAGGTATCCACATCTGGCAAGAAGATCCGATGGTTTTGGGCAGAGGGCTGATACGAGATCGCAGAGTGCAGTTTGATCAGCCTCATCACCCAAGGAGCATAGAACTTCAAACCAAATAATTCTGAGCCTGACGCAGCAAGTTGGCGTATGAAGAGATCCTGTGCGTTGAAGCATTTGCCATGCAAGATATAGAATATGAGAGTCTTCATTGCACCCTCAATCTTGGCATGTGGTGAGTGTCCCTTAATGGGCCAGAGAGTCCGCCGGATGATGTGATATATGGTCCTGGGCAGTTACTCTAGGTCTTCAACGAAGAACTTAGTAGGATAGGGTGCATCATGGGGCAATAGCTTCATCATTGAGAGCAACTGAGCATCTGAGAGCATCTGAGAGTGCAGTTTGATCAGCCTCATCACCCAAGGAGCATAGAACTTCAAACCAAATAATTCTGAGCCTGACGCAGCAAGTTGGCGTATGAAGAGATCCTGTGCGTTGAAGCATTTGCCATGCAGGATATAGAATATGAGTCTTCATTGCACCCTCAATCTTGGCATGTGGTGAGTGTCCCTTAATGGGCCAGAGAGTCCGCCGGATGATGTGATATATGGTCCTGGGCAGTTACTCTAGGTCTTCAACGAAGAACTCAGTAGGATAGGGTGCATCATGGGGCAATGGCTTCATCATTGAGAGCATCTGACTCATATTGGGTTCAGGCCTCTGGAATATGCTCTCAATAGCTTCAGAATGTAGTTGACAGCCTTCCTCGAAGAATTCGCCTGGAGTGGGCAGGCCGGTGAGCTCAATGATATCAAATGCATTGGCTTCATGATGGACATTGCCGGTCATCCACTCCAGGATCCAAGTCTTCGGATCTCTGTTGTATCCTTTTATATGGAGGGTGGCATAGAACTGAAGCAGAAGCTCTTCATTCCAGTGCTCTTCATCAGTCACAAACGGCAGCAGACCCACTTGCCTGAAGCAATCCAGTGCTTCCTCTAAGCAGGGCAGACCAGCAATGGCTTCAACTTCAAGGCGCTTGTGCGGGAAGATGCGACCTTGGTTGTATAGGATGCATGAATAATAGATGCACTGAGAATAGCTCCAGAACCTATCTGATACAATCCTTTCCCTTGAATAGGGGTTCTTGGAGCTATTGAAAAATGTATTGTCTGCCTTGAAGCTGTTGATGTCAAAGGAGCCAGGTGCTGATGCAGGACCTGGGAACCTTGGCAGCCTTGGGACTGGCTTCTGAACATGAGGCCTGTGCTCAATATGATAATCGAATTGAGGACCTGCAGCAGACTCAGGAACAGAAGTGTCTGGCTCAGTAGCTTCGCTGTCCGCTGAAGCATTTGGTGGGGCGGGCTCCACATTGGCTTCAGTGTTTGTGGTGGCAGCCTCAACATTTTCTTCCTCCGCTTGTGTAGTTGGAGGGACAACCTCAGGCACGTTCTCCTGGAGAACTGCATCTTGATGGAGCGGGGGAGTGGGTTCTGGTGGTGCTTCTTCACTTTCTTCGGCTGATGCAGCCGGAATTTCTGCAGTATGGACTTGAGGCCGTGGACCTTTGTGAAGCCTACGGAACGCAGACGATGCTTGTGGGTTCGGAGTGGGCTGGGCCTCAAAGTCTTCTTCCTCCTGAGGACGATCCGCCCATGACTCATCTTGTGCCATTGGCGTCAGAGGACGACCAATACTGATGAGTTCGCTTGTTTCAAGCTGAGGAAGGGCTACATCATCTTGTGCATTGTCCTGATGACCAATGTCTTCAGCAGCTATTGGGTCGGCTGCTGGTATGTCTTCAGGTTCAGGAGCCTCTGTGGAAGCAGGCTCATGAACTGTCAATTGGCGTTCTGCATTGGAGTGAACCATGGAGATAGGTTCAACTATCAAGGGCTCTGTGGGAGCAGCCCGAGATTTCTTGATCTTGCGCTTCTTTTTGCTGGGGGCAGTAGGAGAGGCTTCAGAGCTTTTCCTTTTCCTGGCTTCAGCTTCAGCAGTTCTAGTCTTCTTGAGCTCTGAAGCTGTTGACCGGCTCTTTGGCTTCGAGCCAGTCGTTGCAGTTGTGAAGACAATTGGAACTGCTTCTTGCCTAGATGCCTCTGGTTCAGCCATAGCAGGCTTCTTCTTCTTCTTCGCGGCCATCTTGGGGTCGATGCCAGGACGCTCAAGTGCCTTGCGCTTCTCGGCCTCATTGTAGGCCTGCACACATCGTTCTGCCAAAGACTTCATCCGCTCACGTGAACCTTGAGCTTCAGCATGCTTCTTTAGAAAAATTTTCCTTGAGCTCATGCAGCATGGTTTTGAAGCTCTTCACTTCCTGCACGCTGAGCCTGGCCATGTGCTTCTTGAACTGAGCCTTTTCATGATCAATTTTCTGCTTCAGCTCAACAATGCGCTGAGCAATGGCCAATTCTGAAGCAATTGCACCTTGGAAGGCGACGCTGAGGCCAACAGGCAGCTGCAGATCTTCGAAGCTGATGTCTGGTGAGGCAAACCATTCATCGATGAAGTTGTGGATGATGGCGACATCAAAGAGAGGCAAATTGTTGAAGATTTCAGCTTCTTCTTTGCTTTTGATAAGCTGCTCTAGAGCGTCATCTCCCAGATCTTCATCGCTTGATAGATCAATGGCTTCACTACGCAGAATGGCAGCAACAGTGAGCTCTTTACCTGTTTGTTGCTGGGGCTCCTTTTCCTTCTGGGGCTTGGAGACGCAGGATACGTCTTCAGACTGCACGCTGACTTCAGGAGGTGCAGTTTTCAATGGCTTCGCCCTTGAGATTTTTGAGGCAGGGGCCGGCTTTGAAGCTTTTGGTTTCTTCGTCTGCTTTGGCTTCGGCACAGCAGGAGCTTCATCAGACTCAGAGTCAGCTGGAGGGTCATTTACGGCAGTCCCTTGGACTAAGATGTGGGTGATCAGGCCCTCAAGATTGGCAAACGGACCGATGACATTGGGTTCCGCGTCGCGTGTGCCATCTGCCCTTGGTGCGGAGGGGCCAGGGTTGAAGTCAAACCCATATTTCTTCTTGTCCTGCTTCGCTGACTGTTGGGCAAAATGGTAGTTGGGCTTGAATAGATTGTCGTCATGACACCAGAGAAGTGATGACGGATGTGCATCATCAGGCTGTGGTCCTCGGACCATGCATGGGTAGAAGCCTTGAGCAATGGCTTCATCTCTGGTCCTGGGTACAAGGTTCTTGTATAAGATATCCCCCCATGGTCTCTTGATGGCACTCTTTTCAGCATACTCCTGGGTGACGAAGCGGTATTTGAACCACTGTTCTGCCCAATAGCGTCGAATCCATTGGATTCGGGTCTTGCGCTGCCCATAGCTCTCTTCTGGATCTGTTTTGTACATTTCTACCAAGTCTTCAGGCAGATCCTTGGAAGTTCCCTCACGTCTCTGTCTGCCCCCCTTCCTTGCTGCTGCTTCTGAAGCCATAAACTTTAGCTTGAAAGGCTTCAAGAATTTCAAAGGCTTCAAAGGCTTTCTTTTTCTGGACCAACAGGAACTGGCTTCAGGAGAGTTTATGTGATGCTGTAGGAATTCTGCAAATGAATGCAGACTATGAGAACCGAAGGATTCTCCCACGGACATGTACCTGTGACAGCATTAAGGTGCGAGGGAAGGGGAAGAGGTCATATGCATTCTCAGAAGGTTTTGAAGATTAATCAGTTTAGAAGACATTGACCTCATCGTGCGAAGACATTCACTCATAGATAAGAAGTTGGTTCCAGATTTGTACGAACCCATAGATTTGTACTACTTTATGAAGCACAAGTGAATATACTAGGCATGTTATGAGATGCAGCGAGAGATCTAACTAGTGTGAAGAGAAACTTCTTATGGTAGAAAGTGACAGAACCATGAGATCAAAGGGGCTGTAAAAAGAAGTTTTATTTACCACACCGGAACTGCTAGACAGAAGGGAGTTGATGCCGAGCAGTTCAGTCCTCCATGCCCTAACTTGGCGACGAAAAACACCTACGGCGACGACGGAGAGGACGATGTCCACGGTCGGCGTGAGGACGGCGTTGGAGAGGTTGCGGCAGCGAAGCGCTTCGTCTCCGGCGTCGTCGAGTGCTAGCGGTGGCGCTAGGGTTCGTGCGAGGGTGGAAGAAAGAGATAATGACCGCGGTAAGTGTGAATTTATAGGCTCAGGGGCGGCACTGTGCTATTACACAGGTGCCCCTAGCGGTTCGCATCTGAGGAACGCGTGGCCAGTTAACGGAAGTTTGGGGTTTGTTCCACGTCCCACGCACGCCTAAATTGTCGGGCGGTCGTTCCTGCTTCTCCGGATTTTATGTGGGGGAATGAGCATTGAAAACGGACTTTATGGTTGTCTCTGTATCTTCTGCTGACAAGGACACAGTGAAGACATTCGACAGTTTCAGTAGAATGCATATGACTTGGAGAGATAGAATTTGAGATAGAAAGCATAGAGAGATTAGGGTCCGATCACATTCACTTAGTTCAAAAGATTCAACCAAGAAGACATAGCAATAAGTGAATGCTGTAGAGGACAAAACACTAGTATGTACATATCTATATAATCAACGTAGTGAAGGTAATCATGAAGACATGTTGAGTTCGAAGCCAAATCAAATGTGAAGATATTGCAAGGTAACGCCATGAGTGAAACACTTCAAAATTGAACGTTTGGTGGTGGCGTTACCCACCGTATAGGAAGTATTAGACCCAGACACGACGCACAATTATCGTGGCGCTCCGAAGTCAAATTCCACAATAATGTATTCACACTTAGAATGTATGTCTTCATTGATTGAAGATATACTTTACTTTGTGTGTTGCACATCTAAGTCATCATATGCATAAGTGTTAGGATGTGTGCCTGATCACAGGACATTTGAGGATTCCAGGATATTTAGCTCACACCGTAACTTGCAAAACCTCTTCTCATCCAAGGGCTTGGTGAAGATATCTGCCAATTGCTCTTCAGTGTTGACGTGTATGATATCAATGTCTTCCTTCACAACATGATCTCTGAGAAAGTGATGACGAATTTCAATGTGCTTTGTCTTCAAGTGCTGAACTGGGTTGTTGGCAATCTTGATGGCGCTTTCGTTGTCGTAGTAAAGTGGCACTTGCTTCAGATGAATGCCATAGTCCTTGAGTGTTTGCTTCATCCACAGAAGCTGAGCGCAGCAAGATCCAGCAGCAATGTATTCAGATTCAGCAGTGGAGAGAGATACACAGTTCTGCTTCTTTGAAGACCAACATACAAGTGATCGTCCCAGAAAGTGACATGTGCCTGATGTAGACTTGCGATCAACCTTGTCACCAGCATAATCAGCATCCGAAAATCCAACCAAATCAAACTCTGAGCCCTTTGGATACCATAATCCTAGAGTTGGGGTGTGAGCCAAATATCGAAGAATTCGCTTCATAGCTAAGTGATGCGACTCCTTTGGTGCCGCTTGAAATCGAGCACACATGCAAACACTAAGCATAATATTTGGCCTAGATGCACATAAATAAAGCAAAGAACCAATCATGGAGCGGTATACCTTTTGATCGAACTCTTTACCATTGTCGTCAGGACCTAGATGATGTTTGGCTGGCATTGGTGTTGTGAAGCCTTTGCAGTCTTGCATTCCGAACTTCTTCAGGCAATCTTTGAGATACTTCTCTTGAGATATGAAGATGCCATTGCGTTGTTGTCGTATTTGAAGACCAAGGAAGAACTTCAGCTCACCCATCATGGACATCTGATATTGCTCTTGCATCATATATCCAAACTCTTCACTGTACTTCTGATTGGTGCAGCCGAAGATAATGTCATCCACATATATTTGGCACACAAACAGTTCACCATCATATGTCTTCATGAAAAGAGTGGGATCCAGGGATCCAGGGAACCAGGTATGAAGCCTTTGCTCTTCAGAAAGTATTTGAGTGTGTCATACCAGGCCCTGGGAGCTTGTTTGAGGCCATACAGTGCCTTGTTGAGCTTGTATACCATGTCAGGATGTTTTGGATTTTCAAAGCCAGGCGGTTGTGCAACATACACTTCTTCTTCAATCTTGCCATTGAGAAAGGCACTTTTCACATCCATTTGATATAGAAGTATGTTATGATGATTTGCATAGGCCAGCAGTATGCGTATGGCTTCAAGCCTAGCCACAGGAGCAAATGTTTCATCGAAGTCAATGCCCTCCACTTGAGTATATCCTTGAGCAACGAGATGAGCTTTATTTCTGACAACTTGACCATGCTCATCTTGCTTGTTGCGGTATATCCATTTGGTGCCTATTATGTTGTGCTTCCGTGGATCAGGACCCTTGACCAGTTCCCATACATTATTCAGTTCAAACTGTTGAAGCTCTTCTTGCATAGCTTGAATCCATTCAGGTTCCATGAAGGATTCTTCAACTTTCTTGGGTTCTGATATTGATACGAACGCGAAGTGCCCACAGAAATTTGCTAGCTGAGTTGCCCTTGAACGAGTGAGTGGACCAGGTGCATTGATGCTGTCAATTATTCTGTCAATCTGCACTTCATTGGCAACACGAGGATGTACAGGGCGAAGACTTTGCTCTTGCTGATCTGCGTTGTTGTTGGGAGGAATGTCTTCAGGCTGAGCATTGTCTTCATGTTGATCAGGTGCTGAGATGATAAGTTCTTCTTCAGGATGAGCTTCAGAAGGTATAATCTCTCCAGTTCCTATAAGCTTGATTGATTCACTAGCTGGAACTTCATCTAGCACATTTGGCAGTTGCTCTCTTTGTGAACCATTTGTCTCATCAAACCGGACATCCACTGTTTCAACCACTTTGTAATGGAAGAGATTGAAGACTCTGTAGGAGTGTGAATCCTTTCCATATCCAAGCATAAAGCCCTCATGTGCTTTTGGTGCAAACTTTGAGGTGTGGTGTGGGTCCTTGATCCAGCATCTTGCGCCAAATACTCTGAAGTAACTGACATTTGGCTTCTTGCCAGTTAGGAGTTCATAAGATGTCTTGTTCAGAAGCTTGTGAAGATAAACACGATTGATTGTATGGCATGCAGTGTCAATAGCTTCAGTCCAGAATTTTCTTGGAGTCTTGTATTCATCTAGCATTGTTCTGGCCATCTCAATGAGTGTTCTGTTCTTGCGTTCGACGACGCCATTCTGCTGTGGCGTGTACGGAGCTGAGAATTCATGTGTGATACCCAAGGTATCAAGATATGTATCAAGGCCAATGTTCTTGAATTCAGTGCCATTGTCACTTCTGATGTGCTTTATCTTGGCGCCAAAATTGTTCATTACTCGATTGGCGAAGCGTCTGAAGACATCCTGCACTTCAGTCTTGTAAAGGATTATGTGCACCCAAGTATATCTAGAGTAATCATCAACAATGACGAAGCCATAGAGGCAAGCAGTAGTAGCAAAGGTTGAGTAGTGAGTGGGACCGAAAAGATCCATGTGGAGCAGTTCGAAGGGTTGAGTAGTAGTCATGATTGTCTTTGAAGGATGTTTTGCCCTTGTCATCTTCCCTGCTTCACAGGCACCGCATAAGTGATCTTTCTTGAACTTGACGCCCTCGATGCCTATGACATGCTTCTTCTTCGCAAGGGTGTGGAGGTTCCTCATGCCAGCATGCCCAAGCCTCCGATGCCAAAGCCAGCATTCTGAAGCTTTTGCAAGAAGACATACTACAAGTTGTGGCCCTGCTGAGAAATCTACCACGTACAAATCACCTTTTCGATACCCTTCAAACACTAGAGACTTGTTAGATTCCATTAGTACCAGGCAATGATATTTTCCAAACATTATGATCATATTCAAATCGCAAAGCATTGAGACAGACATTAAGTTGAAGCCAAGGGATTCAACAAGCATGACTTTATCCATGTGTTGATCTTTTGAGATTGCAACTCTACCTAGACCCAATACCTTACTTTTACCAGTGTCAGCAAATGTGATGTGGCTCTTGTCGGATGGACGTAATGTTGAGTCCATAAGAAGGCTTCTTTTGCCAGTCATGTGATTTGTACACCCACTGTCAATAATCCATTCTGAAGACTTTGAAGTCGCTGGTGTCGTACCCTACAGTGCAGTTAGGGGGATAGGCTTCACGAAGAGAATTGTGAAGCATAAACATTTGACGAACCAGTGGGTTATGAAAACATAGATCCAGATTAGAACTAATAGGGAAAGTAGCATGCGATTCAGGAACGAGGTACATAACGATGCCATTTGGGCATTTTATCTTGCGCACCACAAGATTTTTAAGGTCCCCAGCAATAGCGTTAGAAGATTTTGTTTTTCTACTGAAGACCTTTCCCTGCAAAAGAGAGTTAAGCTTTCTTAACCACCCACATCTTCAAGGGTGGCTTAGAAGCAATAAGTCTAAGTGTAGCATCTGAGAATTTTGGCTTTGAAGCCTTAGCAAACAGTCTAGCAGGTGGACAATAATACTCATAGGAATAAGCAGAATAATTTTTGGTCATATGAACATGACGGTTCGATGAACTGCTCTCATATTCATATGCCTGAGTATGGTTTCCCTGCAAAACATTTGCGTTAGTGTGACTTAGGTGAGTCCTCTGTTTGTATGAAGCCATTGGACCGTATGAAGCCTTTGGTCTCAGGTTTGTCTTCTTCAAGTGAGGTGTCATGAAGACATTCACAGGAAGATTTTCCAGACACTTTTTCGGAACCTAGATCTTCTTCATAGGCGGTCCATTCCTGCAGTTAGTACCAATGTACCTGGCAAACACTTCACCATTCTGATTCTTAAACAGTTTGTAGTTTGCATCAAAGGATTCATCAATGATAATAGGGTTAGCACTGGTAAAGCCAGATAAGGTGGATGGATCCACTGAAGGTCCCTTTGCAGCAACCCATGTGGTTTTGGGGTACTGCTCAGGCTTCCAGTAGGAGCCATCAACATTCATTTTCCTCTCGAATCCAACACCCACTTTCCTAGGGTTTCGGTTCAAAATCTGCTTTTTGAGGACATCGCACAGTGTCTGATGCCCTTTGAGACTTTTGTACATCCCTGTTTCAAGCAATGTCTTCAACCTAGCATTTTCATCAGCAATAGTAGTGGTATCCTCCGCAGAGGGGTTAGTTACCACATTAGCAGTTGAAGATATTGCAACAGTAGCAGCAGTAGAACATTCAGCAACAAAGGTAGCGTTGTCACGCTCAAGGCATCTTAGACATGGTGGTTCAAATCCTTCCTGAGCGGAACTGATCTGTTGAGCATGAAGTGACTCATTCTCTTTTTGAAGATCTTCATGAGTCGCTCTCAATTTCTCAAGTTCTTGCTTCCTTTGAAGATAATCATAGGAGAGATTTTCATGAGTGGTTGTGAGCGTTTCATGACGACTTTCAAGATCCTGGTACTTAGCATGATGATTTTTTATGTCTTTAACTAAGGACTGAGAACAGATCATTTCCGCGTCCAACAGGTCATCGCTTTTGTCTAACAGTTGTAAGTGCATCTAGTGCCACCCCTAGTTGGTTTTGGAGTATTGACGGCAAACCTAGTTGAGGGACTAATGTGTTTGTGAGAATTGCAGGAAAACACAGGTAGAAGTCCCTCATTGATTCGGTTTATAGTTTATAGTTTGCATCAAAGGATTCATCAATGATAATGGGGTTAGCACAAGTGAAGCCAGATAAATTGGATGGATCTGCTGAAAGTTCCTTTGCAGCAACCCATGTGGTTTTGGGGTACTGCTCAGGTTTCCAGTAAGAGCCATCTGCATTTATTTTCCTCACGAACCCAACACCCTCTTTCCTAGGGTTTCGGTTCAGAATCTGCTTCTTGAGGACATCACATAATGTCTGATGTCTTTTAAGACTTTTGTACATCCCTGTTTCAAGCAATGTCTTCAACCTAGCATTCTCATCAGCAATAGCAGTGGTATCCTCAGCAGAGGGGTTAGTTACCACATCAACAGTTGAAGATATTGCAATAGCAGTAGCAGTGGAACATTCAGCAACAGAAGTAGCATTATCACGCTCAATGCATTTAAGACATGGTGGTTCAAATCCTTCCTGAGCGGGACTGATCTGTTCGGCGCGAAGTGACTCGTTTTCTTTTTTAAGATCTTCATGAGCCGCTCTCAATTTCTCAAGTTCTTGCTTCCTTTGAAGATAATCATAGGAAAGCTTCTCATTAGTTGTTGAGAGAGTATCAAAACGATCTTCAAGTTCCTGATACTTAACGTGAAGATTTTTTATGTCTTCAATTAAGGATTCAGATCAAGTCATTTCAGCACCCAACAGATCATCGCTTCTGTCTAACAGTTTTTGAATATGTTCCATAGCTTTCTGTTGTTCAGTTGCAATTTTAGCAAGTGTTTTGTAGCTGGGTTTTGAATCACAGTCAGAGTCATCATCACTAGATGTTTGATAGCGAGTAGTGCGTGTGTTTACCTTGGCACCGCGTGCCATGAAGCAGTAGGTAGGAGTGGAGTCGTTCTTGTTATTTGCATCGGTGCCGGTGATGAAGTCATTGTCTTCAGTGTTGAAGATGGACTTGGCGACGTATGCTGTAGCCAGACTCGCAATGCCAGAACCAGACTCCTCCTCAGACTCCACCTCTGCCTCCTCAGAAGCAGACTCCTCCTCTGAATCCATTTCCTTGCCAACAAACGCACGTGCCTTGCCAGATGAGCTCTTCTAGTGTGATGAAGACTTTGAGGAAGACTTGGAAGAAGACTTTGAGTATTTCTTCTTCTTCTTGTCGTCAGAATCATATTCCTTGCTCTTCTTCTTCCTTCTGTTCTCATTGTGCCACTGTGGACACTCAGAGATGAAGTGTCCAGTTTTCTTGCACTTGTGACATGTTTTCTTCTTGTAGTCATGAGCAGAAGCTTCATCATTCCTTGAGCTTGATCGTGAAGATTTTCTGAAGCCTTTCTTCTTGGTGAATTTTTGGAACTTCTTCACTAACATTGCAAGTTCTCTTCCAATGTCTTCAGGATCATCAGAACTGCTATCAGATTCTTCTTCAGATGAGGAAACAGCTTTTGCCTTCAAGGCACGAGTTCGCCCATAGTTTGGACCGTAGATATCTCTTTTCTCAGAAAGCTGAAACTCATGTGTGTTGAGCCTCTCAAGTATGTCAGATGGATCGAGTGTCTTGAAATCAGGACGTTCTTGAATCATCAGGGCTAGGATGTCAAACGAACTATCAAGTGATCTCAGCAGCGTCTTAACGATTTCATGTTTGGTGATCTCAGTGGCGCCGAGGGCTTGAAGCTCATTTGTGATGTCAGTGAGTCGGTCAAATGTGTGCTGGACATTCTCATTGTCATTTCGCTTGAAGCGGTTGAAGAGGTTGCGAAGAACACTGATTCTTGATCTCTCTGGGTTGAGACGCCTTCATTGACCTTGGAGAGCCAGTCCCAGACCAGCTTGGATGTCTTCAAGGCACTCACACGGCCATACTGTCCTTTTGTCAGATGACCACAGATGATATTTTTGGCAGTAGAGTCTAGTTGAGTGAACTTCTTGACATCAGCAGCAGTGACACCTTCTCCAGCCTTGGGAACGCCGTTCTCGACGACATACCATAGGTCGACGTCAATGGCTTCAAGATGCATGCGCATCTTATTCTTCCAGTAGGGATATTCAGTTCCATCGAAGACGGGGCACGCAGCGGAGACTTTGATTATCCCTGCAGTCAACATAGCTAAAACTCCAGGTGGCTAAACCGAATCACACAGAACAAGGGAGCACCTTGCTCTGATACCAATTGAAAGTGCGTTATATCGACTAGAGGGGGGGTGAATAGGGGATTTTTATGAAAGTCTTCAAAACGTGAGAGTTATGAAGACAAACAGCGAAGATTATGCCTATTACTATGCAGCGGAAGTTAGATTACACTAGGCCAGCCATGGTCATGTATTCAATAGAGTGAAAGCACAATGACAAACAGCTTCAGTGTAATAAGTATCAGGTAGGAAGAAGTTATGAAGCCAAACAGATCATACATTCACGTTGTGAAGACAAAAGATAAAGCTAGCATGCAATGGCTTCACAATGAGTAACAGTAAGAAAAGGAAGTGAAGATGAAACCAGTGACTGTGACACTCCCAAAAAATTTAATGGATTTTCATCAAAAACTTTGTTGATTTTTTTAGAGGGCATTTAAAATTCCTTTTCCAGAAATCCTTCCTCTTAAAACTTCCTTTTCTTTGGCAAGGATTTTATTTTTTTCAAAACTATGGTGTTTGATCTTTTGAAACTTCTTCTCTGTTGGTTCCCTCTCAAATTATTTTGGGAGTTTAATCTTTTTCTTTTAAAAAGTAACTCTATGAAAATTTGGGATTTTCATATCTTGGAAACCACCCATGACTTTGTATTTTTGCCCATCTGGTAAAACCCCTCCAAAACCTCCCCTCCTCCTTGTAATCAACCTAAGTTCTCTATCCCAACTCATCCAAGCAAGTTTTGGATTTTATTCTAATTATTTTTTCCCTCAAAACCATTTCTGCAAATTATTTGGAGCCTGAGTGGTTTTCAAAGCAAGTACCCTTTTGCTTTTGAGTTTTTACCTCAAACCAACTCTCCTGGATAGTCCTTTGAACCCACAACCCAGAACCATCTTCATCCACTCCTCCCCTTTTCAAAATTTTCAAAATTCAGTCTCTGCAAGTTTGGACCAGATTTGCCGAATTTGGTGAAATTCATATCTACACTTCTCCAAAAATTCCACCAAAATTCAGGCAGCCTACTTGAGCAATGAGAAGCCACTCCACCAAAAATCAGCTCAGGGAAAAATCCCCAGAGGCCAAATTCATTCTGTCGAACACCTTGCATGCACTGTTGCTGTTCAAAATTCAGAAAATTCAGAGTTCAGTGTCGATCTTCGACAGAAGTTCAGTCACATGCCCACAGTGCCCTTGGCACGTTCCTCGCCGCCTCTTCCTCCTGTCTGGAGCATCCCGCACGCGTGCTTGGCGCCTTCCCGGCGTCGGCGGCGCCCTGGCCCGACCGCGCCAGCGTGTCTTGCGGCGGCCGAACCTCCGTAGCGGCCGACAGTGTAGAAGAACGGCGGCTCAACGCCGTTCCACGCCGCCCTTTGCTCCCTGGCTCTACGCGTGGCCCATGCATGCCAGCGCACGCCCGTGGCACCGTCACCGTGGCCCGGCAAGCACGAGACGTGCTCCCTGCCGCCGACGGGCCCGCGCCGCCCCGTTCTGTCGAGCTCGCCCTAAGCATCAAATCCCAGCCGGGTTAGCACCTAAATGGAGCCAGTGGACCTCCGTGATGATGCCCAACTCCCTAAGCACCCCGACCAAGCTCTGCGCCGCCGTAATCTTCACCGGAGACCCCTGTTCACGGCCACCGCCTCGGACCGCCTATATAAAGGGCCCCCGAGCTCACCCTCGTGCACGCATCATCACTACACCTCACCAACGCCCCGCCAGGCCACTAGGAGGACCTCGAGGAGGTCTCCTCCCCCAACTCCGGCCGCCCCGATCCGCCTCGGCCTCCACCACGATTCGCTCCGGTGAGGCCATCTCCGGCGCTCTAACCCCGTCAATTACTCCCTCTAGCTACCAGGAGCCTAACCCCCTCCTCAATTTGATCTCTGCAGCCCTCTCCGACGAGTCCCTCGACCACCCGAGCCGCCGTCCGCCGGAGCAAAGCTCGCCGTCGACGTGGTACTCGCCGGCGACCACCACCACCACCAACCGACGCGGGAAGGAGCCCTGATCACGGAGGTACCCTCCGATCCCCCTGCCTCACCGTGGATCGCCGCCGGCGACCACCGCGGCTCTCGGGCGCCGACGAGCTTCGTCCCCCCCCCCATTTGAAAGTTTAAACCTGACGAGTGGGACCCCACCGTCAGCCTCTCTGCCCTCTCTATTGAATCGTTTTCTGGAAGCGCCTTCGGGCAAAATGCGCTTTCCCCTCTGGGCTGGCGTATTCAATACTGGAACGTTTTCTGTTTTTATGAGCTAGCCCCTGGGAACTTTCTGTTTCATTACAGATGAGTCCCTGGACAAAAACCTTTATAACTTTTAAACAGAATAATATTTTTGATTGATTCTTTTTTCTGTTCTCTTCAGATTTTTGTCTAGTTTTTTATCATATTTATTTGAAAAAAATTTGGAATACTTTTTGTGCACCTCGTGGTATTTACGATAGCACATATATTTTCTTTATACCATAGATACCGAAGGAGGTGACGGGACCGCAAACTTCACCGAGCTAGGCTCCGACTACTCCGAACCAGGCAAGCATGTTTGAACTTTTGATATGATGAGTGTCTTGGCATGTTTTGCATTTAGTTAGTCTCATGGCATGTTGATGAGCATACCGATGAACGTTATTTTCATGCATTGATGAGTTAAGTGAGTTCGATGATCCATAAGTGGATGGATGTGAATATGAATGGCCATGTGTTGGCATGAGGATGGGTGAGATGGCAGTGTTGTAGCATGCCAGTCTTATGCCAGACTATGTGACTGCAGTGTCAAACTGTATCGGTCCAGTTCCTCCCATTTCCTTCCCTGTACTACCACATGTTTTCCGCAAGGAATATGGCTTAGTAAGTTGCAAACCGCTTTCCTGGTACACACCAAAAGGAGAGGCCAGGATGATGGTTCCATGGCCCTGGATTAAAGCCAGTCATCCGGTCAGGGGGCATGGGTGTTTCTGGTTGGGACCGAGAGGGGGGCACCCCTTAGAGCGCGCGTATATAAATTTGATCCCATGCTATTCGAGATTGTGATCTCCCCGTCTCAAAAGTTTTTCTTGGACGATGTCTAGGGTGATTCCTAGCATCGAGAGGTAGGATGGGTGTGTACTGGTTAGCTGTGTTTCTTCCGAAATACCGTAAACGGAACTAGTCCTTCGTGACTACGGAAATCCGTTGGCTGTGGGAAATTTTTGTACAAACTCTGCAGAGTCATATATTTCCTTGAATCATCTATTCTATGTCCAAGTTCAGTATCATCTTATCCTGACAAGTGCCAGTTTTGATGACAGAGACTCCGGTGAATCGCATGAGTGCTAATTCCGGTTAAATGATTACTCCTGTGGATGGACTAACCCGTTTATTTTCATGAATTGAATGTATATTATGAGTATTATTTACTAGTCAATAAAAGCCCTTTTTGTGATGTCGCTCGGACGTCCGACTGAGGCGTTGTTATATTTTACTTTCGATAAAAGCCCTTTCTGTGATGTCGCTCAGACGTCCGACTGTGGCATTTCTTTTAAAGCCCTTTCTGTGATGTCGCTTAGACGTCCGACTGTGGCATTTCTGTTAAAGCCCTTTCTGTGATGTCGCTTAGACGTCTGACTGTGGCATTTCTTTTAAAGCCCTTTCTGTGATGTCGCTCAGACGTCCGACTGTGGCATTTCTTTTAAAGCCCTTTCTGTGATGTCGCTGAGACGTCCG
Organism: Triticum urartu; assembly: GCF_003073215.2. Classification (NCBI taxonomy): domain Eukaryota; kingdom Viridiplantae; phylum Streptophyta; class Magnoliopsida; order Poales; family Poaceae; genus Triticum; species Triticum urartu. Next base: position 160,218,809 of record NC_053024.1, read on the forward strand.
ACTGTGGCATTTCTTTTAAAGCCCTTTCTGTGATGTCGCTCAGACGTCCGACTGTGGCATTTCTTTTAAAGCCATTTCTGTGATGTCGCTTAGACGTCCGACTGTGGCATTTCTTTTCCTTATATTTATTTGGCCACCCTTCGAGGCGTCGCTTCAGACACCCGATCGGTTTCCATTTATGTTTTGTTGGGATTTTCAGGCGGACTACCGCCGTTTCCCTTCTTCTTACTTCGTTATGCTAATTTTTGAATATACATTGGTGAATTAATCGTGACGCATTCATGCATGCATTTGTTATATCTTACGTCCGAACTGTCTTGCGAGTACTTTCAAAGTACTCACTGGCTTGTTGATTTGGCCAGATGCTGACGAAGGCGATCTCATGGATGAAGAGTTCGATAGCGAGTCCGACGCCTAGAGGAATCCCAGTCAGTCTCGTGCGACCCTGGATTTGGTCAGTATATTATATCCGCTTCCGCTACCAAATAAATTCATTGAGCCTCACCTCGACGCTCGATGAGATGCCAGTTTTAGAGTCCTGTATTTCACTCCCCGTTGTGTTTTTCCACCACCACCCTATCCTCGAGTCAGTAGTATGTCGCCACACCACTGTGTCATGTCCGCCATTATGTATAATTATTGGCGTGCTTGTAATAATTTGGTTGAGCAACCGTAGCTCGACCCTGTAATACATTTTATGCTACTGGCTTATTGTATCAAGAATTTGTCTATCGGTAAGGAGAAATTTTCTCATACTGGACTCAAAAGATTGGTTTCTCAATAAATATTTTTATTGGAAAACCGGTCGTGACAAGCTTGGTACCAGAGCCAGGCTGACTGTAGGAAGCCACTAGGTGCGATCGCTAATTGGTCATTAGCATGTTTGAGCCTCTTTCTTATTTTCTTGATTGTAGTCATTTTCTGTCAGTCAGCATAAATTTATGTTCTGACCATGCAGAATTTCTGCCTACTTTTGTAGATGGCCGACAACAGCTGCGAGTCTCAGACCTTCGCCAACGTGCCCGATGGGTTCGTCAAGCTTCTTTCCTTCATCGTTCAGGTCGCGATGGGGCCATCTGTGCGCCCTGTCTTCACACTCTGCCAGCACCGAGTCAACGACAGTCTGACCATGCACCAGGTCGCGGTGCAGTTCAAGGGAGGGCGTGGTGAGTTACGCCGCTTCCGGTTCTTGGGAAGAGCCATGCCTACGGAGAAGCATGCTATGCAGATGGCAGCCCGCGAGGCGATAGCTCGTCTCAGGGATGTCCTCCCCGTGATGAAGACTCGTCGTTACCGTTATCTTCCATGCCATGTGCCTTACACCTGTCACTACGCATTCTCCTGTCCCAGAGGAGAACGAGACGAGGCTTTTGAGATGCTTATTGAGTATCTCCGGGCCCTGGAGGCAGCCTTCGACAACCTGGTGGACGACTTCGTGGCTGCCCGCATGGACTCAGTTCATGGCTGTGCTGCCAACAGGAGGGAGCTCCTACCCACCGCACCGCCACTGACTTGGGTCTCGTCCTCAGCATCTTATGCACCTACTCGTCGCCTGCCTACTGCCGAAGAGTTCAACCAAGTTATTGCGCCCACTCCAGCGCGCACTGCACCACCCTGCGCGCCCACTCCTGTTCGTGTTGTTCCGCCCCTGGCAACCGCTCCATCCACTCAGCGCAACACTACACGTATGGAGCCTATTAGCGAGGAGGAAGTCGAGTCTCCAGCCTCGCTACGCCTCACCCTCGGCAGGGCAAAGGAGGTCGTCAACATCTCCGCCTGAGTACGCTTAGCCGCCATGCGATGTACTGCTTTGTATGATATGTTTATATGTACATAGGTTGTGAGTAGTAGCCTGTTTGCGCATCATGTAGGATCTGGAGAAGTGCACTAGCCTAAATAACATGTCAGGATTATGTACGCATATCCTGAGTGACGTATTGTATAATTACCGCTCGCGTGTAAGATATGTTATGAGCAGTCCTTCTCCGTGCGCAAACCAATTTGTTTTTCTGGAGTAATCTTGGTTACTTGATTTTTAATCACCAGTTTTATGCATTTCTGGAATTGTTTTGCGACACTTTTTCGCTTTTCTTATGGATTTTACAAAATATATCCCCAGAGTGAAAAAATGTCTCGTCCTTGGACTCGTTCCATGCCAACCCCACCAGAGGAAAATTATGATACACAACCCAGCAACAATTTCACGCAAGGACAGTCAAGCCAACAGGGAAATGAATCGGCACTTTCACAAATGTGCCGCCTTTATGAGCAGAGTCAGCAACAACATCGGGAAATGATGAACCAAGTCATCAACATGGGAAATCACCATGGACAGTATCAGCAACATTCCAAGTTATCTGAGCTACAGAAGACACGTCCCCAAACATTTTCTCATACTGACAAACCTCTTGGGGCCGAGGATTGGCTTCGAGATATGGAGAGAAAATTAATTATTGCAAAATGTTCAGATCTCGAGAAAGTATTATATGCTCCGCACTATCTCACAGGAGCAGCTGCATCATGGTGGGAGAACTTTCTGCACATGCACCCCAACGAAAATGATATAACCTGGGATGATTTCAAGGAAGGTTTCCGTGGTGCACACATTCCCAAGAGTATTATGAAAATCAAGAAAAGAGAGTTCGAAGATCTCAAACAAAGGAACGTGACAGTGTCAGAATACCACAGTCAATTTAATCTATTGTCCCGCTACGCCAATGAAGAACGTATGACTGAAAGCAAGAAGATGGAGAAATTCCTTGACGGTCTGACGCCCGCGCTTAAATGCCAACTGGTCGTTCACACTTTTCCAGATTTTAAGACACTAGTGGACAAAGCTATCACTCTGGAAAATGAGAGACGTAGTTTGGAGGATTTACGCAAGCGAAAAAGAGACCAGACTACTCTTGCGCGCAACCACCGAAGCAGGACAGATTTTCAGAAAGGTGGGACACACAAGCCTACGACAAACATCTCTCGCTCAACCAAGAATTTCCATGCAAGGGACAAAGAGTTCACATATCGCCCAGGCGTTACTTGCTACGCTTGTGGAGAAGAAGGGCACTACGCCAAACAATGCCCCAAGCCAAGGAACTCGGCCCCGAAGCCAAACAATGGTGGAAATAATTCAGCGCCCAAGCGCAACAATTTCAACCCCAACAACAACCACAGGAAGGGTCATCTAAACCACGTAACCAAAGAGGAAGCACAAAACGCTCCGGATATCGTACTCGGTACGTTTCCTGTCAACACAATACCTGCAACGGTTTTGTTTGATTCTGGAGCTTCTCACTCATTCATTTCGAAAAGTTTTGCTTTGCAAAATAATTTTTCGATGTTTCCCTTGGAAAAATCCATGATCATCAAGTCCCCTGGGATTCAGCAAGTTACTCAGAGTTACTGTCAGAATGTGGTTATTGAGTTCGAAGGATTGAAATTTTACGCCAATCTTATTGTGTTGGACAATAAAGGACTGGATGTCATCCTAGGGATGGACTGGTTAACCACCAACAAAGGTTTTATTGACTGTTTCAACCGAACCGTAATTCTCACGCACCACCACGGGAAGACAATAAAAGTATCATCCAAGGAAAGAAAAATACCCCGGCAGCCGAGATTGAATAAGGTGGACATTTCTGAGTTAAGCAAGGTTCCAGTGGTATGTGAATTTCCAGATGTATTTCCCGAAGAACTACCAGGCATGCCACCAGACCGGGAAATAGAATTCAGCATTGAGCTAGCACCAGGAACCACCCCCATATACAAGAAACCATACAGAATGGCACCATCCGAATTGATTGAGTTGAAGAAACAAATAAAGGAATTACTGGACAAGGGATACATTCGAGCCAGCTCCTCACCTTGGGGATCACCAATTTTATTTGCCAAAAAGAAAGATGGAACACTAAGATTGTGCATAGACTACCGAGCACTCAACATGGTCACAGTCAAGAACAAATACCCGATGCCTCGAATAAATGATTTGTTTGGTCAGCTCACTCAGGCCAAGGTATTCTCAAAGATTGACTTAAGGTCAGGATATCATCAATTAAAAGTGCGAACAGAAGATATACCCAAAACAGCCTTCACCTCCAGATATGGACTATATGAGTTCACAGTTATGCCTTTTGGACTAACTAATGCCCCTGCATATTTTGTTCACCTCATGAACAAAGTATTTATGAAGTATATGGACAAGTTCGTTGTGGTATTCATCGATGATATTCTAGTATACTCCAAGACACCAGAAGAGCACGCGGAACATCTCAGGATTGTGCTAGGAGAACTCAGAAAACACCAATTGTATGCCAAGTTCAGCAAGTGCGAATTTTGGCTAAGACAAGTAGGCTTTCTAGGCCACGTACTGACCCAAGACGGTATCACCGTGGACCCGGAGAAAGTCAGGGCCATACTTGACTGGAAGGCACCAGCCAGTGTAACCGACATACGAAGTTTCTTGGGAATGGCAGGATATTACCGCAGATTTATTGAAGGATTCTCCACCCTAGCCAAGCCAATGACGCAGTTACTCAAGAAAGACAAGAAATTTGAATGGACAGAAGCCTGCGAGAAGAGTTTCCAGGAGTTAAAACGGAAATTAACAACAGCACCGGTATTAATTGTACCCGACATACACAAGAATTTTGAAGTGTATTGTGATGCGTCCAGAAAGGGTCTTGGATGTGTGTTGATGCAAGAAGGCAAGGTTGTTGCATACGCTTCACGACAACTCCGCAAGCATGAGGAAAATTATCCCACTCATGACTTAGAAATGGCAGCAGTTATTCATGCACTTAAGGAATGGAGGCATTTCTTTCTTGGAAATCGATGTGAAATTTACACGGACCATAAAAGTCTCAAATATATTTTCACTCAGCCAGAACTAAACTTACGGCAACGACGTTGGTTGGAATTGGTAAAGGATTATGATGTTGGTATCCACTATCATCCAGGAAAAGCAAATGTAGTGGCCGATGCTCTTAGTCGGAACCCCAGCTCCGACGAAAACAGTCTACAAAGCTTAAGGCCTGAATTCCAACAAGAAATTGCCAAACTCAATTTGTTAATGATCGCGGAAGGCACCATATCAAACTTGGTAATAAAGCCCGACCTTGTGGAGAGAATTAAAGAAGCTCAGCCCGGTCACCCCAGCATTGAAGGAATTAAAAGAAAGGTGAGTATGGGCAAGGCCTCGGAGTTTGTCATAGGCGATGATGGAATATTACGGTACGAAGACAGACTCTGTGTGCCAAACATAGAAGACCTCAAACAACAAATCCTAGCTGAAGCACACACCACTCCATATTCAATCCACCCTGGAGGGACCAAAATGTATAGGGATATTCAGGAAAGATTTTGGTGGCACGGTATGAAGAAGGACATAGCCACATTCGTTGCATGTTGCGATTCTTGTCAACGCATAAAAGCTGAGCATCAGAGACCAGCCGGACTACTGCAACCAAACAAAATACTTGAGTGGAAATGGGATGAAATAGGGATGGATTTTATTGTCGGACTACCTCGGTCACGACACGGGAATGATGCCATATGGGTCATCACCGATAGATTAACCAAGGTGGCACATTTTATTCCAGTGAAGACAACCTACAACACTCAGAAGCTTGCCAGGATTTATCTCTCCCGTATAGTTTGTCTGCATGGAGTCCCGAAGACTATAATATCTGACCGAGGCACTCAATTTGTCTCGAAATTCTGGGATCATTTACAACAGGCTCTGGGAACTCAATTGGCCTTCAGTACAGCCTACCATCCCCAGACTGATGGACAGACCGAACGCGTTAACCAAATTTTAGAAGACATGCTGAGAGCATGTGTCCTCACCTATGGAACCAGTTGGGAGGAAAGTCTGCCATATGCCGAGTTCACATATAACAACAGCTACCAGGCCAGCCTGCAAATGGCACCTTTTGAAGCCCTATACGGACGGAGGTGTCGTACCCCGCTAAATTGGTCAGAGACCGGAGACAGCCGTATCTTCGGCCTAGACATACTCAAAGAAGCCGAGGAAAAAGTCAAGCTAATCAGGGACCGACTCAAGACCGCTCAAAGCCGACAGAAGAGTTATTACGATCAGAAACATCGTGGGGTCAATTTTGAACCCGGTGGATTTGTGTACCTACGAGTATCACCTATGAGGGGACTGCAACGGTTTAAGATTAAAGGGAAGCTAGCACCAAGATTCATTGGACCATTCTGCATAGTGGCACGAAGAGGCATTATAGCCTACCAGCTAGACTTACCCAAAGACTTGTCCGACATTCACGACGTATTCCACGTCTCTCAATTGAGGAAGTGCGTAAGCAAACCAGAGAAGCAAGTATCCCATGAGAACATCGACGTGCAGCCAGACCTCACTTATCGGGAACGCCCAGTAAAAATATTAGAGGAGTCTGAAAGGAGGACCCGACAGAAAACCATCATGTTTTTCAGAGTTCAGTGGAGCAATCACACCGAAAGTGAAGCAACGTGGGAAAGAGAGGATTTTCTTCGGACAGAGCATCCACACTTATTTATGGATCAGCTGAAATCTCGGGGACGAGATTTTTCCTAAGGGGGTAGGTGCTGTGACACTCCCAAAATTTTTAATGGATTTTCATCAAAAACTTTGTTGATTTTTTAGAGGGCATTTAAAATTCCTTTTCCAGAAATCCTTCCTCTTAAAACTTCCTTTTCTTTGGCAAAGATTTTATTTTTTTCAAAACTATGGTGTTTGATCTTTTGAAACTTCTTCTCTGTTGGTTCCCTCTCAAATTATTTTGGGAGTTTAATCTTTTTCTTTTAAAAAGTAACTCTATGAAAATTTGGGATTTTCATATCTTGGAAACCACCCATGACTTTGTATTTTTGCCCATCTGGTAAAACCCCTCCAAAACCTCCCCTCCTCCTTGTAATCAACCTAAGTTCTCTGTCCCAACTCATCCAAGCAAGTTTTGGATTTTATTCTAATTATTTTTTCCCTCAAAACCATTTCTGCAAATTATTTGGAGCCTGAGTGGTTTTCAAAGCAAGCACCCTTTTGCTTTTGAGTTTTTACCTCAAACCAACTCTCCTGGATAGTCCTTTGAACCAACAACCCAGAACCATCTTGATCCACTCCTCCCCTTTTCAAAATTTTCAAAATTCAGTCTCTACAAGTTTGGACCAGATTTGCCGAATTTGGTGAAATTCATATCTACACTTCTCCAAAAATTCCACCAAAATTCAGGCAGCCTACTTGAGCAATGAGAAGCCACTCCACCAAAAATCAGCTCAGGGAAAAATCCCCAGAGGCCAAATTCATTCTGTCGAACACCTTGCATGCACTGTTGCTGTTCAAAATTCAGAAAATTCAGAGTTCAGTGTCGATCTTCGACAGAAGTTCAGTCACATGCCCACAGTGCCCTTGGCACGTTCCTCGCCGCCTCTTCCTCCTGTCTGGAGCATCCCACACGCGCGCTTGGCGCCTTCCCGGCGTCGGCGGCGCCCTGGCCCGACCGCGCCAGCGTGTCTTGCGGCGGCCGAACCCCCGTAGCGGCCGACAGTGTAGAAGAACGGCGGCTCAACGCCGTTCCACGCCGCCCTTTGCTCCCTGGCTCTACGCGTGGCCCATGCATGCCAGCGCACGCCCGTGGCACCGTCACCGTGGCCCGGCAAGCACGAGACGTGCTCCCTGCCGCCGACGGGCCCGCGCCGCCCCGTTCTGTCGAGCTCGCCCTAAGCATCAAATCCCAGCCGGGTTAGCACCTAAATGGAGCCAGTGGACCTCCGTGATGATGCCCAACTCCCTAAGCACCCCGACCAAGCTCTGCGCCGCCGTAATCTTCACCGGAGACCCCTGTTCACGGCCACCGCCTCGGACCGCCTATATAAAGGGCCCCCGAGCTCACCCTCGTGCACGCATCATCACTACACCTCACCAACGCCCCGCCAGGCCACTAGGAGGACCTCGAGGAGGTCTCCTCCCCCAACTCCGGCCGCCCCGATCCGCCTCGGCCTCCACCACGATTCGCTCCGGTGAGGCCATCTCCGGCGCTCTAACCCCGTCAATTACTCCCTCTAGCTACCAGGAGCCTAACCCCCTCCTTAATTTGATCTCTGCAGCCCTCTCCGACGAGTCCCTCGACCACCCGAGCCGCCGTCCGCCGGAGCAAAGCTCGCCGTCGACGTGGTACTCGCCGGCGACCACCACCACCACCAACCGACGCGGGAAGGAGCCCTGATCACGGAGGTACCCTCCGATCCCCCTACCTCACCGTGGATCGCCGCCGGCGACCACCGCGGCTCTCGGGCGCCGACGAGCTTCGTCCCCCCCCCCATTTGAAAGTTTAAACCTGACGAGTGGGACCCCACCGTCAGCCTCTCTGCCCTCTCTATTGAATCATTTTCTGGAAGCGCCTTCGGGCAAAATGCGCTTTCCCCTCTGGGCTGGCGTATTCAATACTGGAAAGTTTTCTGTTTTTATGAGCTAGCCCCTGGGAACTTTTTGTTTCATTACAGATGAGTCCCTGGACAAAAACCTTTATAACTTTTAAACAGAATAATATTTTTGATTGATTCTTTTTTCTGTTCTCTTCAGATTTTTGTCTAGTTTTTTATCATATTTATTTGAAAAAAATTTGGAATACTTTTTGTGCACCTCGTGGTATTTACGATAGCACATATATTTTCTTTATACCATAGATACCGAAGGAGGTGACGGGACCGCAAACTTCACCGAGCTAGGCTCCGACTACTCCGAACCAGGCAAGCATGTTTGAACTTTTGATATGATGAGTGTCTTGGCATGTTTTGCATTTAGTTAGTCTCATGGCATGTTGATGAGCATACCGATGAACGTTATTTTCATGCATTGATGAGTTAAGTGAGTTCGATGATCCATAAGTGGATGGATGTGAATATGAATGGCCATGTGTTGGCATGAGGATGGGTGAGATGGCAGTGTTGTAGCATGCCAGTCTTATGCCAGACTATGTGACTGCAGTGTCAAACCGTATCGGTCCAGTTCCTCCCATTTCCTTCCCTGTACTACCACATGTTTTCCGCAAGGAATATGGCTTAGTAAGTTGCAAACCGCTTTCCTGGTACACACCAAAAGGAGAGGCCGGGATGATGGTTCCATGGCCCTGGATTAAAGCCAGTCATCCGGTCAGGGGGCATGGGTGTTTCCGGTTGGGACCGAGAGGGGGGCACCCCTTAGAGCGCGTGTATATAAAGTTGATCCCATGCTATTCGAGATTGTGATCTCCCCGTCTCAAAAGTTTTTCTTGGACGATGTCTAGGGTGATTCCTAGCATCGAGAGGTAGGATGGGTGTGTACTGGTTAGCTGTGTTTCTTCCGAAATACCGTAAACGGAACTAGTCCTTCGTGACTACGGAAATCCGTTGGCTGTGGGAAATTTTTGTACAAACTCTGCAGAGTCATATATTTCCTTGAATCATCTATTCTATGTCCAAGTTCAGTATCATCTTATCCTGACAAGTGCCAGTTTTGATGACAGAGACTCCGGTGAATCGCATGAGTGCTAATTCCGGTTAAATGATTACTCCTGTGGATGGACTAACCCGTTTATTTTCATGAATTGAATGTATATTATGAGTATTATTTACTAGTCAATAAAAGCCCTTTTTGTGATGTCGCTCGGACGTCCGACTGAGGCGTTGTTATATTTTACTTTCGATAAAAGCCCTTTCTGTGATGTCGCTCAGACGTCCGACTGTGGCATTTCTTTTAAAGCCCTTTCTGTGATGTCGCTTAGACGTCCGACTGTGGCATTTCTGTTAAAGCCCTTTCTGTGATGTCGCTTAGACGTCTGACTGTGGCATTTCTTTTAAAGCCCTTTCTGTGATGTCGCTCAGACGTCCGACTGTGGCATTTCTTTTAAAGCCCTTTCTGTGATGTCGCTTAGACGTCCGACTGTGGCATTTCTTTTAAAGCCCTTTCTGTGATGTCGCTCAGACGTCCGACTGTGGCATTTCTTTTAAAGCCCTTTCTGTGATGTCGCTCAGACGTCCGACTGTGGCATTTCTTTTAAAGCCCTTTCTGTGATGTCGCTGAGACGTCCGACTGTGGCATTTCTTTTAAAGCCCTTTCTGTGATGTCGCTCAGACGTCCGACTGTGGCATTTCTTTTAAAGCCATTTCTGTGATGTCGCTTAGACGTCCGACTGTGGCATTTCTTTTCCTTATATTTATTTGGCCACCCTTCGAGGCGTCGCTTCAGACACCCGATCGGTTTCCATTTATGTTTTGTTGGGATTTTCAGGCGGACTACCGCCGTTTCCCTTCTTCTTACTTCGTTATGCTAATTTTTGAATATACATTGGTGAATTAATCGTGACGCATTCATGCATGCATTTGTTATATCTTACGTCCGAACTGTCTTGCGAGTACTTTCAAAGTACTCACTGGCTTGTTGATTTGGCCAGATGCTGACGAAGGCGATCTCATGGATGAAGAGTTCGATAGCGAGTCCGACGCCTAGAGGAATCCCAGTCAGTCTCGTGCGACCCTGGATTTGGTCAGTATATTATATCCGCTTCCGCTACCAAATAAATTCATTGAGCCTCACCTGACGCTCGATGAGATGCCAGTTTTAGAGTCCTGTATTTCACTCCCCGCTGTGTTTTTCCACCACCACCCTATCCTCGAGTCAGTAGTATGTCTCCACACCACTGTGTCATGTCCGCCATTATGTATAATTATTGGCGTGCTTGTAATAATTTGGTTGAGCAACCGTAGCTCGACCCTGTAATACATTTTATGCTACTGGCTTATTGTATCAAGAATTTGTCTACCGGTAAGGAGAAATTTTCTCATACTAGACTCAAAAGATTGGTTTCTCAATAAATATTTTTATTGGAAAACCGGTCGTGACAGTGACTCGTTGAAGACAATGATATGTTGGACCAGTTCCAGTTGCTGTGACAACTATACGTCTGGTTGGAGCGGCTAGGTATTTAAACCTTAGGACACAAAGTCCCGGACACCCAGTCCTGAACACACAGTTCAGGACACCAAGTCCTCACCGTATTCTCCTTGAGCTAAGGTCACTTAGTCCTCGCCCAATCACTCTGGTAAGTCTTCAAGGTAGACTCCCAAACCTTCACAAACTTCGTTCACTGGCAATCCAAAATGTCTCTTGGATGCTCTGAACGCGAGCCTAACCGTCTGGAGGATTCACAGTCCTCAAGTGTAATAAGTCTTCAGATCACACAGACAAGAAGACTTAAGTGATGCCCAATTTACTCTGGCTCTGGGTGGTTAGGGCTTTTCTCCTCACTAGGAATTTTCTCTCAAAGGCTTCGAGGTGGGTTGCTCTCAAACGACAAAAGCCATGCACTGAAATCTGAGCAGCCAACCGTTTATGGTTGTGGGGGTGGTCTATTTATAGCCACTTGGCAACCCGACCTGATTTGTCCGAAATGACCCTGGGTCACTAAGGAACTGACATGTGTCTCAACGGTCAGATTTCAAACTCTCATGGCAACTTTGCTTGGGCTACAAGCAAAGCTGACTTGTCCGGCTCTGGACAAGATTCGCTCTCATTGTCTTCGCTCGAAGACATAGGTTTTTGATTTAGGCATCACTTCAGTCATTCTGACTGGTTCTCCTAGACCCCACTTAACAGTACGGTGGTTCCTATGACTCAACACAAAAGAAAAAGAACTACGAAAGATCTAAGCCTTCGAGCTCCATAGGCTTCATAACGTGTCTTCTTTTGTCATAGTCTTCAATGTGAATATCTTCATATACCACCTTTGTCTTCAATGTCTTCATACATTTTTAGGGGTCATCTCTGGTAGTAAAACCGAATCAATGAGGGACTTCTACCTGTGTTTTCCTGCAATTCTCACAAACACATTAGTCCCTCAACTAGGTTTGCCGTCAATACTCCAAAACCAACTAGGGGTGGCACTAGATGCACTTACAACTGTTAGACAAAAGCGATGACCTGTTGGACGCGGAAATGATCTGTTCTCAGTCCTTAGTTAAAGACATAAAAAATCATCATGCTAAGTACCAGGATCTTGAAAGTCGTCATGAAACGCTCACAACCACTCATGAAAATCTCTCCTATGATTATCTTCAAAGGAAGCAAGAACTTGAGAAATTGAGAGCGACTCATGAAGATCTTCAAAAAGAGAATGAGTCACTTCATGCTCAACAGATCAGTTCCGCTCAGGAAGGATTTGAACCACCATGTCTAAGATGCCTTGAGCGTGACAACGCTACCTTTGTTGCTGAATGTTCTACTGCTGCTACTGTTGCAATATCTTCAACTGCTAATGTGGTAACTAACCCCTCTGCGGAGGATACCACTACTATTGCTGATGAAAATGCTAGGTTGAAGACATTGCTTGAAACAGGGATGTACAAAAGTCTCAAAGGGCATCAGACACTGTGCGATGTCCTCAAAAAGCAGATTTTGAACCGAAACCCTAGGAAAGTGGGTGTTGGGTTCGAGAGGAAAATGAATGTTGATGGCTCCTACTGGAAGCCTGAGCAGTACCCCAAAACCACATGGGTTGCTGCAAAGGGACCTTCAGTGGATCCATCCACCTTATCTGGCTTTACCAGTGCTAACCCTATTATCATTGATGAATCCTTTGATGCAAACTATAAACTGTTTAAGAATCAGAATGGTGAAGTGTTTGCTAGGTATATTGGTACTAACTGCAGGAACAGGCCACCTATGAAGAAGATCTGGGTTCCCAAAAGTTGTCTTGAGAATCTTCCTATGAATGTCATCATGACACCACCTGGGAAGAAGACAAATCCTAGACCAAAGGCTTCATATGGCCCAAAGGCTTCATACAAACAGAGGACTCACCTAAGTCACCCTAACACCAATGTTTTACAGGGAAACCATACTCATACTTATGAATATGAGTGTGTCTCTTCAAACCGCTATGTTCATAAGACTAAGAACTTTTCTGCTTATTCACATGAGTATCATTCATCTCCTGCAAGGCTATTTGCTAGGGCTCCAATGCCGAAGTTCTCATATGCTGCACTTACACTCATTGCTTCTAAGCCACCCCTGAAGATGTGGGTGGTTAAGAAAAATTAACTTTGTTTTGCAGGGAAGGGACTCCAGCCGGAAATCAAAGGCGTCTGATGCTATTGCTGGGGACCTAAAACATCTTGTAGGGCGCAAGATCAAATGCCCAAATGGTCTTACTATGTATTTTGTTCCTGAATCGTCTGCCAAACATCCTATCAGTCCTAATCTTGATCTGAGCTTCGATAATCCTCTTGCTCGTCAAATGTTTATGCTTCACATTACTCTTGGTGAAGCCTATCCCCCTAACTGTACTATAGGGTATGACACCTCATGCTTTAGAATGGATTATGGATAGCGGATGCACTAATCATATGGCGGGTGATCGAAGTCTTCTCATGGACTCAACCTTACGTCCATCTGACAAAAGTCACATCACATTTGCTGACACTGGTAAAAGCAAGGTATTGGGTCTAGGTAGAGTTGCAATCTCAAAGGATCAACACATGGATAAAGTGATGCTTGTTGAATCCCTTGGTTTCAACTTAATGTCTGTCTCAATGCTTTGTGACTTGAACATGATTGTGATATTTGGAAAATATCATTGTCTTGTACTCATGGAATCTGACAAGTCTCTAGTCTTTGAAGGGTAACGGAAAGATGATCTATACATGGTAGATTTCTCAGCAGGGCCACAGCTTTCCGTATGTCTTCTTGCAAAAGCTTCAGAGTGTTGGCTCTGGCATCGGAGGCTAGGGCATGCTAGCATGAGGAACTTGCACACTCTCGCAAAGAAGAAGCATGTCATAGGCATCGAGGGCGTCAACTTCAAGAAGGATGACTTGTGCAGTGCCTGCGAAGCTGGAAAGATGACTAGGGCCAAGCATCCCTCGAAGACAATCATGACGACATCTCAACCCTTCGAGCTGCTACACATGGACTTATTTGGCCCCACTCACTACTCTACTCTTACTACAACTGCTTGTCTCTATGGCTTCATCATTATTGATGATTATTCAAGATATACATGGGTTCACATAATTCTCTACAAGACTGAAATACAGGATGTCTTCAGACGCTTTGCCAACCGCGCCATGAACAACTATGGCGTCAAGATCAAGCATATCAGGAGTGACAACGGCACTGAGTTCAAGAACACCGGCCTCGACCTTTACTTCGATACGATGGGAATCACTCATGAGTTCTCAGCTCCGTACACACCTCAACAGAATGGCATCGTCGAGCGCAAGAACAGAACCCGCATTGAGATGGCTCGAACAATGCTCGTGAAGGAAATATGCCCTAGAGGCAATAATAAAGTTATTATCTATTTCCTTATATCATGATAAATGTTTATTATTCATGCTAGAATTGTATTAACCGGAAACATAATACTTGTGTGAATACATAAACAAGCAGAGTGTCACTAGTATGCCTCTACTTGACTAGCTCGTTAATCAAAGATGGTTATGTTTCCTAACCATAGACATGTGTTGTCATTTGATTAACGGGATCACATCATTAGGAGAATGATGTGATTGACATGACCCATTCCATTAGCTTAGCACCCGATCGTTTAGTATATTGCTATTGCTTTCTTCATGACTTATACATGTTCCTGTGACTATGAGATTATGCAACTCCCGTTTGCCGAAGAAACACTTTGTGTGCTACCAAACGTCACAACATAACTGGGTGATTATAAAGGTGCTCTACAGGTGTCTCCAAAGGTACATGTTGGGTTGGCGTATTTCGAGATTAGGATTTGTCACTCCGATTGTCGGAGAGGTATCTCTGGGCCCTCTCGGTAATGCACATCACTTAAGCCTTGCAAGCAATGCAACTAATGAGTTAGTTGCGAGATGATGTATTACGGAACGAGTAAAGAGACTTGCCGGTAACGATATTGAACTAGGTATTGAGATACCGACGATCGAATCTCGGGCAAGTAACATACCGATGACAAAGGGAACAACGTATGTTGTTATGCGGTCTGACCGATAAAGATCTTCGTAGAATATGTAGGAGCCAATATGAGCATCCAGATTCCGCTATTGGTTATTGACCGGAGACGTGTCTCGGTCATGTCTACATTGTTGTCGAACCCGTAGGGTCCGCACGCTTAACGTTATGATGACAGTTTCATTATGAGTTTATATGTTTTGATGTACCAAAGGTTGTTCGGAGTCCCGGATACGATCACGGACATGACGAGGAGTCTCGAAATGGTCGAGACATAAAGATTGATATATTGGACGGTAATATTCGGACACCGGAAGTGTTTCGGGTGATTTCCGAGAAAACCGGAGTGCCGGAAGGGTTACCGGAACCCCCGGGGAAGTATTGGGCCTTAGTGGGCCTGAGGGGAGAGAGAGGGCTGCAGCCCAGGAAGTGGCGCGCCCCCTCCCATGAGGAGTCCGAATTGGACTAGGGGAAGGGGGCGCGGCCCCTCTTTCCCTCTCCCTCTCCCTCTCTTTCCTTCCCCCTTCTCTCTTCCTAGTTGGACTAGGAAAGGGGAGTCCTACTCCTACTAGGAGGAGGACTCCCCCCTCCTTGGCGCGCCCCAAGGCCGGCCAACCTCCCCCTTGCTCCTTTATATACGGGGGCAGGGGGGCACCTCTAGACACACAAGTTGATCTTCGTGATCGTTCTCTTAGCCGTGTGCGGTGCCCCCCTCCACCATAATCCTCGATAATATTGTAGCGGTGCTTAGGCGAAGCCCTGCGACGGTAGAACATCAAGATCGTCACCACGCCGTCGTGCTGACGGAACTCTTCCCCGACACTTTGCTGGATCGGAGTTCGGGGATCGTCATCGAGTTGAACGTGTGCTAGAACTCGAAGGTGCCGTAGTTTCGGTGCTTGATCGGTCGGGCCGTGAAGACGTACGACTACATCAACCGCGTTGTCATAACGCTTCCGCTTTCGGTCTACGAGGGTACGTGGACAACACTCTCCCCTCTCATTGCTATGCATCACCATGATCTTGCGTGTGCGTAGGAAATTTTTTGAAATTACTACGTTCCCCAACAGTGGTATCAGAGCCTAGGTTTTATGTGTTGATGTTATATGCACGAGTAGAACACAAGTGAGTTGTGGGCGATATAAGTCATACTGCTTACCAGCATGTCATACTTCGGTTCGGCGGTATTGTTTCATGAAGCGGCCCGGACCGACATTACGCATACGCTTACGCGAGACTGGTTCTACCGACGTGCTTTGCACACAGGTGGCTGGCGGGTGTCAGTTTCTCCAACTTTAGTTGCACCGAGTGTGGCTATGCCCGGTCCTTGTGAAGGGTAAATAGCACCAACTTGACAAACTATCATTGTGGTTTTGATGCATACGTAAGATTGGTTCTTGCTTAAGCCCGTAGCAGCCACGTAAAACTTCCAACAAACAAAGTAGAGGACGTCTAACTTGTTTTTGCAGGGCATGTTGTGATGTGATATGGTCAAGACATGATGCTAAATTTTATTGTATGAGATGATCATGTTTTGTAACCGAGTTATCGGCAACTGGCAGGAGCCATATGGTTGTAGCTTTATTGTATGCAATGCAATCGCCCTGTAATGCTTTACTTTATCACTAAGCGGTAGCGATAGTCGTAGAAGCATAATATTGGCGAGACAACAATGATGCTACGATGGAGATCAAGGTGTCGCGTCGGTGACGATGGTGATCATGACGATGCTTCGGAGATGGAGATCACAAGCACAAGATGATGATGGCCATATCATATCACTTATATTGATTGCATGTGATGTTTATCTTTTATGCATCTTATCTTGCTTTGATTGACGGTAGCATTATAATATGATCTCTCACTAAATTTCAAGATAAAAGTGTTCTCCCTGAGTATGCACCGTTGCCAAAGTTCGTCGTGCCCAGACACCACGTGATGATCGGGTGTGATAAGCTCTACGTCCATCTACAATGGGTGCAAGCCAGTTTTGCACACGCAGAATACTCAGGTTAAACTTGATGAGCCTAGCATATGCAGATA
Source organism: Triticum urartu (assembly GCF_003073215.2). Taxonomy (NCBI): domain Eukaryota; kingdom Viridiplantae; phylum Streptophyta; class Magnoliopsida; order Poales; family Poaceae; genus Triticum; species Triticum urartu. The sequence continues at coordinate 160,235,814 of NC_053024.1, forward strand.
TGGCCTCGGAACACTGAGACCGAAAGGTCGAGCGTGAATCATATAGTAGATATGATCAACATAGTGATGTTCACCATTGAAAACTAGTCCATTTCACGTGTTGATCGGTTATGGTTTAGTTGATTTGGATCACGTGATCACTTAGAAGATTAGAGGGATATCTTTCTAAGTGGGAGTTCTTAAGTAATATGATTAATTGAACTTAAATTTATCATGAACTTAGTACCTGATAGTATCTTGCTTGTTTATGTTTGATTGTAGATAGATGGCCCGTGCTGTTGTTCCGTTGAATTTTAATGCGTTCCTTGAGAGGGCAAAGTTGAAAGATGATGGTAGCAATTACACGGACTGGGTCCGTAACTTGAGGATTATCCTCATTGCTGCAAGAAGAATTACATCCTGGAAGCACCGCTGGGTGACAGGCCTGCTGCTGATGCAACTGAAGACGCTAAGAACGTCTGGCAGAGCAAAGCTGATGACTACTCGATAGTTCAATGTGCCATGCTTTACGGCTTAGAACCGGGACTTCAACGACGTTTTGAACGTCATGGAGCATATGAGATGTTCCAGGAGTTGAAGTTAATATTTCAAGCAAATGCCCGAATTGAGAGATATGAAGTCTCCAATAAGTTCTATAACTGCAAGATGGAGGAGAACAGTTCTGTCAGTGAGCATATACTCAAAATATCTGGGTATAATAATCACTTGATTCAACTGGGAGTTAATCTTTCGTATGATTGCATCATTGACAGAATTCTCCAATCACTTCCACCTAGCTACAACAGCTTCGTGATGAACTATAATATGCAAGGGATGGATAAGACAATTCCCGAGCTCTTCGCAATGCTAAAAGCTGCGGAGGTAGAAATCAAGAAGGAGCATCAAGTGTTGATGGTCAACAAGACCACTAGTTTCAAGAAAAAGGGCAAGGGGAAGAAGAAGGGGAACTTCAAGAAGAACAACAAGCAAGTTGCTGCTCAGGAGAAGAAACCCAAGCCTGGACCTAAGCCTGAAACTGAGTGCTTCTACTGCAAGCAGACTGGTCACTGGAAGCGGAACTGCCCCAAGTATTTGGCGGATAAGAAGGATGGCAAGGTGAACAAAGGTATATGTGATATACATGTTATTGATGTGTACCTTACTAGAGCTCGCAGTAGCACCTTGGTATTTGATACTGGTTCTGTTGCTAATATTTGCAACTCGAAATAGGGACTACGGATTAAGCGAACACTGGCAAAGGACGAGGTGACGATGTGCGTGGGAAATGGTTCCAAAGTCGATGTGAACGCAGTCGGCACGCTACCTCTACATCTACCATCGGGATTAGTATTAGACCTAAATAATTGTTATTTGGTGCCAACGTTGAGCATGAACATTATATCTGGATCTTGTTTGATGCGCGACGGTTATTCATTTAAATCAGAGAATAATGGTTGTTCTATTTATATGAGTAATATCATTTATGGTCATGCACCCTTGAAGAGTGGTCTATTTTTAATGAATCTCGATAGTAGTGATACACATATTCATAATGTTGAAGCCAAAAGATGCAGAGTTGATAATGATAGTGCAACTTATTTGTGGCACTGCCGTTTAGGTCATATCGGTGTAAAGCGCATGAAGAAACTCCATACTAATGGACTTTTGGAACCACTTGATTATGAATCACTTGGTACTTGCGAACCGTGCCTCATGGGCAAGATGACTAAAACGCCGTTCTCCGGTACTATGGAGAGAGCAACAGATTTGTTGGAAATCATACATACAGATGTATGTGGTCCAATGAATGTTGAAGCTCGTGGCGGATATCGTTATTTTCTCACCTTCACAGATGATTTAAGCAGATATGGGTATATCTACTTAATGAAACATAAGTCTGAAACATTTGAAAAGTTCAAAGAATTTCAGAGTGAAGTTGAAAATCATCATAACAAGAAAATAAAGTTTCTACGATCTGATCGTGGAGGAGAATATTTGAGTTACGAGTTTGGTCTATATTTGAAACAATGCGGAATAGTTTCGCAACTCACGCCACCCGGAACACCACAGCGTAATGGTGTGTCCGAACATCGTAATCGTACTTTACTTGATATGGTACGATCTATGATGTCTCTTACATATTTACCACTATCGTTCTGGGGTTATGCTTTAGAGACGGCCGCATTCACGTTAAATAGGGCACCATCAAAATCCGTTGAGACGACGCCTTATGAACTATGGTTTGGCAAGAAACCAAAGTTGTCGTTTCTGAAAGTTTGGGGCTACGATGCTTATGTGAAAAAGCTACAACCTGATAAGCTCGAACCCAAATCGGAGAAATGTGTCTTCATAGGATACCCAAAGGAAACTATTGGGTACACCTTCTATCACAGATCCGAAGGCAAGACATTTGTTGCTAAGAATGGATCCTTTCTAGAGAAGGAGTTTCTCTCGAAAGAAGTGAGTGGGAGGAAAGTAGAACTTGATGAGGTAATTGTACCTGCTCCCTTATTGGAAAGTAGTACATCACAGAAACCGGTTTCTGTGACACCTACACCAATTAGTGAGGAAGCTAATGATGATGATCATGAAACTTCAAAACAAGTTACTACTGAACCTCGTAGATCAACCAGAGTATGATCCGCACCAGAGTGGTACGGTAATCCTGTTCTGGAAGTCATGATACTAGATCATGATGAACCTACGAACTATGAAGAAGCGATGGTGAGCCCAGATTCCGCAAAGTGGCTTGAAGCCATGAAATGTGAGATGGGATCCATGTATGAGAACAAAGTATGGACTTTGGTTGACTTGCCCGATGATCGGCAAGCAATTGAAAATAAATGGATCTTTAAGAAGAAGACTGACGCTGATGGTAATGTTACTGTCTACAAAGCTCGACTTGTGCAAAAGGTTTTCGGCAAGTTCAAGGGATTGACTACGATGAGACCTTTTCACCCGTAGCGATGCTTAAGTCCGTCCGAATCATGTTAGCGATTGCCGCATTTTATGATTATGAAATTTGGCAGATGGATGTCAAAACTGCATTCCTGAATGGATTTCTGGAAGAAGAGTTGTATATGATGCAACCGGAAGGTTTTGTCGATCCAAAGGGATCTAACAAAGTGTGCAAGCTCCAGCGATCCATTTATGGACTGGTGCAAGCCTCTCGGAGTTGGAATAAACGTTTTGATAGTGTGATCAAAGCATTTGGTTTTATACAGACTTTCGGAGAAGCCTGTATTTACAAGAAAGTGAGTGGGAGCTCTGTAGCATTTCTGATATTATATGTGGATGACATATTGCTAATTGGAAATGATATAGAATTTCTGGATAGCATAAAGGGATACTTGAATAAAAGTTTTTCAATGAAAGACCTCGGTGAAGCTGCTTACATATTAGGCATTAAGATCTATAGAGATAGATCAAGACGCTTAATTGGACTTTCACAAAGCACATACCTTGACAAAATTTTGAAGAAGTTCAAAATGGATCAAGCAAAGAAAGGATTCTTGCCTGTGTTACAAGGTGTGAAGTTGAGTAAGACTCGATGCCCGACCACTGCAGAAGATAGAGAGAATATGAAAGATGTTCCCTATGCATCAGCCATAGGATCTATCATGTATGCAATGCTGTGTACCAGACCTGATGTGTGCCTTGCTATAAGTTTAGCAGGGAGGTACCAAAGTAATCCAGGAGTGGATCACTGGACAGCGGTCAAGAACATCCTGAAATACCTGAAAAGGACTAGGGATATGTTTCTCGTATATGGAGGTGACAAAGAGCTCACCGTAAAAGGTTACGTTGATGCAAGCTTTGACACTGATCCGGACGATTCTAGATCGCAAACCGGATACGTGTTTACATTAAACGGTGGAGCTGTCAGTTGGTGCAGTTCTAAACAAAGCGTCGTGGCAGGATCTACATGTGAAGCGGAGTACATAGCTTCTTCGGAAGCAGCAAATGAAGGAGTCTGGATGAAGGAGTTCATATCCGATCTAGGTGTCATACCTAGTGCATCGGGTCCAATGAAAATCTTTTGTGACAACACTGGTGCAATTGCCTTGGCAAAGGAATCCAGATTTCACAAAAGGACCAAACACATCAAGAGACGCTTCAATTCCATCCGGGATCTAGTCCAGGTGGGAGACATAGAGATTTGCAAGATACATACAGATCTGAATGTTGCAGACCCGTTGACTAAGCCTCTTCCACGAGCAAAACATGATCAGCACCAAAGCTCCATGGGTGTTAGAATCATTACAGTGTAATCTAGATTATTGACTCTAGTGCAAGTGGGAGACTGAAGGAAATATGCCCTAGAGGCAATAATAAAGTTATTATTTATTTCCTTATATCATGATAAATGTTTATTATTCATGCTAGAATTGTATTAACCGGAAACATAATACTTGTGTGAATACATAAACAAGCATTGTGTCACTAGTATGCCTCTACTTGACTAGCTCGTTAATCAAAGATGGTTATGTTTCCTAACCATAGACATGTGTTGTCATTTGATTAACGGGATCACATCATTAGGAGAATGATGTGATTGACATGACCCATTCCATTAGCTTAGCACCCGATCATTTAGTATGTTGCTATTGCTTTCTTCATGACATATACATGTTCCTGTGACTATGAGATTATGCAACTCCCGTTTGGCGGAGGAACACTTTGTGTGCTACCAAACATCACAACATAACTGGGTGATTATAAAGGTGCTCTACAGGTGTCTCCAAAGGTACATGTTGGGTTGGCGTATTTCGAGATTAGGATTTGTCACTCCGATTGTCGAAGAGGTATCTCTGGGCCCTCTCGGTAATGCACATCACTTAAGCCTTGCAAGCAATGCAACTAATGAGTTAGTTGCGAGATGATGTATTACGGAACGAGTAAAGAGACTTGCTGGTAACGAGATTGAACTAGGTATTGAGATACCGACGATCGAATCTCGGGCAAGTAACATACCGATGACAAAGGGAACAACGTATGTTGTTATGCGGTCGGACCGATAAAGATCTTCGTAGAATATGTAGGAGCCAATATGAGCATCCAGGTTCCGCTATTGGTTATTGACCGGAGACGTGTCTCGGTCATGTCTACATTGTTGTCGAACCCGTAGGGTCCGCACGCTTAACGTTACGATGACAGTTTCATTATGAGTTTATATGTTTTGATGTACCAAAGGTTGTTCGGAGTCCCGGATACGATCGCGGACATGACGAGGAGTCTCGAAATGGTCGAGACATAAAGATCGATATATTGGACGGCTATATTCGGACACCGGGAGTGTTTCGGGTGATTTCGGAGAAAACCGGAGTGCCGAAAGGGTTACCGGAACCCCCCGGGGAAGTATTGGGCCTTAGTGGGCCTGAGGGGAGAGAGAGGGCTGCAGCCCAGGAAGTGGCGCGCCCCCTCCCATGAGGAGTCCGAATTGGACTAGGGGAAGGGGGCGCAGCCCCTCTTTCCCTCTCCCTCTCCCTCTCTTTCCTTCCCCCTTCTCTCTTCCTAGTTGGACTAGGAAAGGGGAGTCCTACTCCTACTAGGAGGAGGACTCCCCCCCTCCTTGCCGTGCCCCAAGGGCCGGCCGGCCTCCCCCCTTGCTCCTTTATATACGGGGGCAGGGGGCACCTCTAGACACACAAGTTGATCTTCGTGATCGTTCTCTTAGCCGTGTGCGGTGCCCCCCTCCACCATAATCCTCGATAATATTGTAGCGGTGCTTAGGCGAAGCCCTGCGACGGTAGAACATCAAGATCGTCACCACGCCGTCGTGCTGACGGAACTCTTCCCCGACACTTTGCTGGATCGGAGTCCGGGGATCGTCATCGAGCTGAACGTGTGCTAGAATTCGGAGGTGCCATAGTTTCGGTGCTTGATCGGTCGGGCCGTGAAGACGTACGACTACATCAACCGCGTTGTCATAAAGCTTCCGCTTTCGTTCTACGAGGGTACGTGGACAAAACTCTCCCCTCTCGTTGCTATGCATCACCATGATCTTGCGTGTGCGTAGGAATTTTTTTGAAATTACTACGTTCCCCAACAGCTCGATGAATACAAGACTCCAAGAAAGTTTTGGCCTGAAGCTATTGATACTGCATGCCATGTCATCAACCGTGTTTATATTCACAAGCTTCTGAAGAAAACATCCTATGAACTCCTAACTGGCAAGAAGCCAAATGTCAGTTACTTCAGAGTATTTGGTGCTAGGTGCTGGATTAAGGATCCACATCACTCTTCAAAATTTGCACCGAAAGTACATGAAGGTTTTATGCTCGGTTACGGAAAGAACTCGCACTCTTACAGAGTCTTCAACCTCTTTCTCTATAAAGTTGTTGAAACTGCGGATGTATGGTTCGATGAGACCAACGACTCGCAAAGAGAGCACCTGCCAAATGTGCTAGATGAAGTTCCACCCAGTGAATCCATCAAGCTAATGGGAACTGGTGAAATCATGTCGTCTGAAGCACAGCCTGAAGATGAACTTATCATTTCTGCACCTAGTCAACCAGAAGACAATGCTCAGCCTGAAGAAAATCCTCCCAACGATGAAAATGTTCAACAAGAGCAAAATCTTCATCCAGTCCATCCTCGTGTTGCAAATGAAGTACAGATTGAGAAGATAACTGACAGCATAAATGCGCCTGGTCCACTTACTCGTTCAAGAGCAACACAGCTAGCAAAATTTTTTGGGCACTTTGCATTTGTCTCAATATCTGAACCCAAGAAAGTTGCTGAAGCCTTTATGGAACCTGAATGGATTCAAGCTATGCAAGATGAGCTTCAACAGTTCAAGCTGAACAATGTCTGGGAATTTATCAAGCGTCCTGACCCTCGCAAGCACAACATAATAGGCACAAAATGGATATATCGCAACAAGCAATATGAGCATGGTCAAGTTGTCAGAAACAAGGCTCGTCTCGTTGCTCAAGGATATACTCAAGTTGAAGGGATTGACTTCGATGAAACATTTGCTCCTGTGGCTAGGCTTGAAGCTATTCGCATATTGTTAGCTTATGCTAACCATCACAACATCTTGCTATATCAAATGGATGTGAAGAGTGCATTTCTCAACGGCAAGATTGAAGAAGAAGTGTATGTTGCACAACCTCCTGGCTTTGAAAATCCAAAACATCTTGATATGGTGTACAAGCTAAACAAAGCACTGTATGGCCTCAAACAAGCCCCTCGCGCTTGGTATGACACGCTCAAAGACTTCCTGAAGAGCAAAGGATTCAAACCTGGTTCCCTGGATCCCACACTCTTCATGAAGACATATGATGGTGAACTGTTTGTGTGCCAAATATATGTGGATGACATTATCTTCGGCTGCACCAACCAGAAATACAGTGATGTATTTGGACACATGATGCAAGAGCAATATCAGATGTCCATGATGGGTGAGCTGAAGTTCTTCCTTGGTCTTCAAATTCGTCAGCAAAGAAATGGCATCTTCATATCTCAAGAGAAATACCTCAAAGATTGCCTGAAGAAGTTTGGAATGCAAGAATGCAAAGGTTACACGACGCCAATGCCAACAAAGAGTCATCTGGGTCCTGACGCCAATGGTAAAGAGTTTGATCAAAATGTATACTGCTCCATGATTGGTTCTTTACTTTATTTATGTGCATCTAGGCCAGATATTATGCTTAGTGTTTTCATGTGTGCTCGATTCCAAGCGGCACCAAAGGAATTGCATCACTTAGCTGTGAAGTGAATTCTTTGATATTTGGCTTACACCCCAACATTAGGATTATGGTATCCAAAGGGCTCAGAGTTTGATCTGGTTGGATTCTTGGATGCTGATTATGCTGGTGACAAGGTGGATCACAAGTCTACATCAGGCACATATCACTTTATGGGAGGATCACTTGTCTGTTGGTCTTCAAAGAAGCAGAATTGTGTATCACACTCCACTGCTGATTCTGAATACATTGCTGCTGGATCTTGCTGCGCTTAGCTTCTATGGATGAAGCAAACTCTCAAGGACTATGGCATCCATCTGAAACAAGTACCACTCTATTGAGACAACGAAAGCGCCATCAAGATTGCCAACAACCCATTTCAGCACTCGAAGACAAAGCATATTGAAATTCGTCATCACTTTCTCACAGATCATGTCATGAAGGAAGATATTGATATCATACATGTCAACACTGAAGAGCAACTGGCAGATATCTTCACAAAGCCCTTGGATGAGAAAAGGTTTTGCAAGTTACGGTTTGAGCTAAATATCTTGGAATCCTCAAATGTCCTGTGATCAGGCACACATCCTAACACTTATGCATGTTGATGATTTAGATGTGCAACACACGAAGTGGAGTATATCTTCAATGAATGAAGACATACATTCTGAGTGTGAATACATTAACACGGAATTGGACTTCGGAGCACCACGATAATTGTGCGCCATGTCTGGGTCAAATACTTCCTATACGGTGGGTAACGCCACCACCAAATTCTTCTATTTTGAGTGTTTTTCTCATGGCGTTACACTTGCTATGTCTTCACATTTGGTTTGCCTTCAATATCTTCGTGTCTTCTTGATTATCTTCACTATGGACTTGGTTGCATTCTGATATATATTTGAGTATTCTGTCCTCTACAACATTCACTTATAGCTATGTCTTCTTGTTTGAATCTTTTTGAACTAAGTGAATGTGATCAGACCCTAATCTCTCTATGCTTTCTACCTCATACTCTATCCATCCAAATCATATGCATTCTATTGAAATGGTCGAATGTCTTCTCTGCATCCTTGGCAGCAGAAGATAAAGAGACAAACATTAAATCTGTTTTAAATGCTCAATTCTTATTGCCTGAAACCCGGAGAAGCCGGAACGACCATCCGACAGTCCAGGCGGGCACGGGAACATGGGACAACTCCAAATATGTTGCATGTTCACCACGTGTCCCTCAGATGTGAACCACCAGGGGCACCTGCGTAATTGCGCCGTGTCGTCCCTTTCCATATAAACGCAAGTCCAATCGCTGTCAAAATCTCTCTTCCACCTCTCCACCTCGACAAACCCTAGCGCTACCGCTAGCTCTCGACGATGCCGGCGACGAAGCGCTTAGTTGTCGTGACCTCTCCGACGCCGTCTTCACGCCGGCCACGAACATCGTCTTCTCCGCCACCGCCATAGGTGTCCTGCGTCGCCAAGTTAGGGCACGAGATATAGAACTGCTCGGCCTCCTCTTCTACTCCGTCTAGCAGTTCATCGTGTGGTAAATATAAACCCTATTTTTACCGTCTTTTTGATCCTATAGATTCACCCTCTTTTACCAAAAGTGGTTTCTGCCTCCACAAAGTTGGATCTATCATGTCTGCATCTCATAACATGCCTAGTATATTCACTTATGCTTCACACATAGTTAGATTCCTCACTTGTACTTATTCTTGGATTCGTACAAATCTGGAACCAACTCTCAACATATAAGTGAATGTCTTCGTGCTATGAGGTCAATGTCTTCTAAACTGATTTATCTTCAAAATCTTCTAAGAATGCATATGACCTCTCCCCCTTCCCTCGCATCTCTAATGCTGTCACAGGTACATGTCCGTGGGAGAATCCCTTGGTTCTCATAGTCTGCATTCATTTGCAGAATTATTACAGCATCACATCAATTCTCCCAAAGCCAGTTCCTGTCTGACCAGCAGACGGAAGCCTTTGACAGTGTTGAAGCCTTTCAGTCTAAACTTCATGGCAACAGAGAAATCAGCAAGGAAGGGTGGCAGACAGCGCCGTGGGGGTACATCAACGGATCTTCCTGAAGATCTCTATGAACTATACAAAACTAATCCCGAAGAAAGCTATGGTCAGTGCAAGACTCGAATCCAATGGATTCGAAGATATTGGCCGAGCAATGGTTCAAGTACAGATTCGTCACCAAGGAGTATGCTGAGAAGAATGCTATCAAGCGTCCTTGGGGAGATATTCTCTATAAAAATCTTCAACCCAAGACTAGATCTGAAGCCATTGCTCAGGGATTCTATCCTTGCATGGTGCGAGGGCCACAACCTGCTGATGCCGACCCATCGTCTTTGCTATTGTGTCGAGATGACAATCTGTTCAAGCGCAAATTTTAGTTTGCCAAGAACTCAGCCAAGGAAAGCAAGAAGTCTTGGGGATTAGACTTCAACCCTGGCCCCTCTGCGCCACGTGCTGATGGCACACGCGAAGCTGAACCAAATCTTGTTGGGCCCTTCTACAACTTAGAAGGTCTCATCTCTCATATTGGTTCAAGGGGCAGACGTGGATCAACCTGCAGACGACGCTGACTCTGACGAAGCGCCAGCACCACCGAAGCTAAAGAAGCAGAAGAAACCCATGGCTTCAAAGCCTTCCACTCCACCAAAAGCTTCGCGAGTGAAGCCCTTGGCCACTGCTCCACCTGCACCAAGTGTGCAGTCTGAAGATCTCTCTTGCATCTCCAAGACCGAGAAGAAAAAGAAGAAACCCATGCACTCCTCCAGTCCTTCTCTAACCCCTGCTGCTATTTTGAGAAACGAGAATGACACCATTGATCTGTCGAGTGACGACGATCTTGCTGATGATGCTCTTGAGCAATTGATAAAGAGCAAGCAAGAAGCAGAAATCTTCAATGACTTGCCTCTCTTTGACGTGGCAATAATAAAAAACTTCATTGATGAGTGGTTTGACACCCCCAGTCTCAGCTTTGATGATCTGCAACTACCAATTGGCCTCAGCGTCTCCTTCCAGGGCGCCATTGCTCCTGAGCTATCTCTTGCTCAGAAGATTGTTGAGTTGAAGCACAAGATTGATTTTGAAAAGGCTCAGTTCAAGAAGCATATGGCCAAGCTCAGTGTCGCAGATTTTCAGAACTCAAGGTCATGCTGCATGAGCTCAAGGAAGCGTTTCACAAGAAACGTGAAGAAGCCAAAGGGTCTCGTGAGCGCATGAAGATTCTTGCTGCCAAGTGCGTTCAAGCTTACAATGAAGCTGAGAAGCGCAAGGCTCTTGGGCGTTCAGGCATCAACCCCAGGATGGCTGCCAAGAAGAAGAAGCCATTTGTGGACCAAACTGAACCATCCAGGCGGGAAGAGCCTCGCATTGTCTTCCCTGCCAGAATGACAGGCGTGAAGCCTAAGGTCCCCACAGTGGCTTCAGAGCTTCAGAAGCCAAGGGCAGCTGAAGCCAAGGCCAGGAAGCGCAAGACCAAGAATATCACTGATGCTGCTCCACCCACCAAGAAGCGCAAGACCAAGAAAGATCGGGCTGCTCCCACAAAGCCCCTTGTAGTCGAGCCGATTTCTGTTGCTCGTCCTGAATCTGCACACCAAGAACGACGTATGATAGTTCATAAGCCTGCTTCCACAGAGGCTCCTGAAGCTGAAGACATTCCAGCTATTGACCCCACCGCAGCTGAAGACATTGGTCATCAAGACAATGTTGAAGATGATGAAGTCCTTCCTCAGATCGAGCACAATGTGGTATCATCGCCTATTCTCACGAACAGCGAACTCATCAGCATTGGTTGTCCATTGACACCAATTGCTCAGTATGACTCATGGGCTGATCACCCTCAAGAATACCCACGTGATGAAGTAACACCAGTTACTCCCCCTACACAGGTCACCACTCTGGTGGTTGACAATGAAGACTTTGAGGCCCAACCAACTCCATCTCCACAGGCGTCGCCAGCGTTCCGCAGGCTTCGCAAAGGACCAAAGCCACAAGTCAATCTGTCAAGTATTCCAGAAGGAAATGAGCGCCAATCTGTTTCATGCCAAGTGTTTCCTGAAGCCTCTCCTCCTGTGAACAACCCTGAGTCTGAAGCCAAAGAGGCTGCAGATATTCCGGCTGCATCAGCCGATGACCAAGAAACAAGAGAAGAAGAAGCACGTGTTTCCACACCCCCTACCAACCAAGTTGTTCTCGAGGAGAACGTGTCCCACCCTCCAACTCCTGAAGTGGAGGTTACTGAGGGAGTCCTGGATTAGGGGGTGTCCGGATAGCCGGACTATAACCTTTGGCCGGACTCCTGGACTATGAAGATACAAGATTGAAGACTTCGTCCCGTATCCGGGAGGGACTTTCCTTGGCGTGGAAGGCAAGCTTGGCGATACGGATATGTAGATCTCCTACCATTGTAACCAACTCTGTGTAACCCTAACCCTCTCCGGTGTCTATATAAACCGGAGGGTTTTAGTCCATAGGACGAACAACAATCATACCATAGGATAGCTTCTAGGGTTTAGCCTCCTAGATCTCGTGGTAGATCTACTCTTGTACTACCCATATCATCAATATTAATCAATCAGGAGTAGGGTTTCACCTCCATCGAGAGGGACCGAACCTGGGTAAAAACATCGTGTCCCTTGTCTCATGTTACCATCCGCCTAGACGCACTGTTCGGGACCCCCTACCCGAGATCCGCCGGTTTTGACACCGACATTGGTGCTTTCATTGAGAGTTCCTCTGTGTCGTCACTTTTAGGCCTGATGGCTTCTCCAATCATCAATGACGACGCTGTCTAGGGTGAGACTTTTCTCACCGAACAGATCTTCGTATTCGGCGGCTTTGCACTGCGGGCCAATTCGCTTGGCCATCTGGAGCAGATTGAAAGCTACGCCCCTGGCCATCAGGTCAGATTTGGAAGTCTAAACTACACGGCTGACATCCGTGGGGACTTGATCTTCGACGGATTCGAGCCACAACCAAGCGCGCTGCACTGTCACGATGGGCATGATCTAGCTCTGCCGTCGAACAGTGCCCTGGAGGCCGCACTCGCATCAGCTCTGACCCTTAGTTCGGAGCCAGCTGCGCCGATCGAGGACGGGTGGTTGGACGCCGCCTCAGAACCTACAATCTCTACGGCGATCGAGCCGAACACCAGCTTTGTCCCCAGCAAAGCCCGTGACTCCAAGGTGTCGGACTCCTCTCCGGACTCCGAGCCCCCCACGCCACTGCCGATCGAATCCGATTGGGCGCCAATTATGGAGTTCACCACCGCGGACATCTTTCAGCACTCGCCCTTCGGCGATATTCTGAATTCACTAAAGTCTCTCTATTTATCAGGAGAGCCCTGGCCGGACTACGGTCAGCAAGGTTGGGATGCGGATGATGAAGAAATTCAAAGCCCACCCAGCACCCACTTTGTAGCCACTGTCGATGATTTAACCGACATGCTCGACTTCGACTCCGAAGACATCGACGGTATGGACGCCGATGCAGGGGATGATCAGGAACCAGCGCCTATAGGGCACTGGAAAGCCACCTCGTCATATGACATATACATGGTGGACACCCCAAAAGAAGGCGATGGCGATGGAACAGCGGAGGATGACCCCTCCAAGAAACAGCCTAAGCGCCGGCGTCAGCGGCGCCGCTCTAAATCCCGCCAAAGCAAAAAAGGTGATTCCGGCACAGGAGATAATAGCACTCCGAATAGTACCAAAGAAAACCCCCTCCAGCAAGATTCAGCACAGGAGGATGGAGAAGCCAGCCATCATGAGAGAGCGGCAGACAGAGAGGTCGAGGACGATAATTATATGCCTCCGTCCGAAGACGAGGCAAGCCTCGACAACGACGAATTCGTCGTGCCGGAGGATCCCGTCGAACAAGAGCGTTTCAAACGCAGGCTTATGGCCATGGCAAGCAGCCTCAAGAAAAAACAGCAACAGCTTAGAGCTGATCAAGATTTGCTAGCTGACAGATGGACTGAAGTCCTCGCGGCCGAAGAGTATGAACTCGAACGCCCCTCCAACAGCTACCCAAAGCGCAGGTTGCTACCCCGACTAGAGGAGGAAGCACCTCAACCTACATCACCAGCGCATGATGCGGCCGACCGGCCACCTCGTGGTCGCGACAGAGAGGCCTCTCGGCCCTCCACTGAAGCCGCACCCCGGCGCCGCTCTAAAAATACCAAGGCACGGGAAAATGCGCCAGACCTGCGAGATATATTGGAGGACAAGGCAAGGCAAATAAGATCAATCTACGGATCGCGTAGGCACCCCACGGCGCGAGACGGTAATCGTCACTCCGGATACAGTAAATCCGGCCGGGCCGAACACAGTACACAAAGCTCGTTTGAGCTGCGTCGTGATATAGCCCAATACAGAGGCGCCGCACACCCACTATGCTTCACAGATGAAGTAATGGATCATCAAATCTCCGAGGGTTTCAAACCCGTGAACATCGAATCATACGATGGCACAACAGATCCCGCGATATGGATCAAGGACTATCTCCTTCATATCCACATGGCTCGCGGTGATGACCTACATGCCATCAAATACCTTCCACTCAAGCTTAAAGGACCAGCTCGGCATTGGCTTAACAGCTTGCCAGCAGAATCAATTGGTTGTCGGGAGGATCTGGAAGCCGCGTTCCTCGATAATTTCCAGGGCACTTATGTGTGACCACCAGAGGCCGATGACCTAAGCCACATAATTCAGCAGCCAGAGGAATCGGCCAGACAATTCTGGACACGGTTCGTAACCAAGAAAAATCAAATCGTCGACTGTCCGGACGCAGAGGCCCTAGCAGCCTTCAAGCATAACATCCGCGATGAATGGCTTGCCCGGCACCTTGGACAGGAAAAGCCGAAATCTATGGCAGCACTCATGACCCGCTTTTGCGCGGGAGAAGACAACTGGCTGGCTCGTAGCAATAACATGACCAAGAACCCTGGTAATTCAGATACCAAGGACAACAGTGGCAAGTTGCGTCGCAACAAGCAAAAGCGCCGCATTAACAGCGACAACACTGAGGATACGGCAGTTAATGCCGGATTCAGAGGCTCTAAATCCGGTCAGCGGAAAAAGCCATTTAAAAGAAACACTCCAGGCCCGTCTAGTTTGGACCAAATACTCGACCGCTTGTGCCAGATACATGGCACCCCCGAAAAGCCAGCCAATCACACCAACAGGGATTGTTGGGTGTTCAAGCAGGCAGGCAAGTTAAATGCCGAACATAGAGACAAGGGGGCTGCATAGCGATGACGAGGAGGAGCCCCGGCCGCCGAACAACAGTAGACAGAAGGGTTTTCCCCCACAAGTGCGGACGGTGAACATGATATACGCAACCCACATCCCCAAGAGGGAGCGGAAGCGTGCGCCAAGGGACGTATATGCGATGGAGCCAGTCGCCCCAAAGTTCAACCCTTGGTCCTCCTGCCCGATCACTTTTGATCGAAGGGACCACCCCACTAGCATCCGTCATGGCGGATTCGCCGCATTGGTTCTAGACCCAATTATTGACGGATTTCACCTCACTCGAGTCCTTATGGACGGCGGCAGCAGCCTGAACCTGCTTTAAAAGGATACAGTGCGGAAAATGGGCATCGATCCCTCGAGGATTAAACCCACGAAAATGACCTTTAAAGGCGTCATACCAGGTGTAGAGGCCAATTGTACAGGCTCAGTCACACTTGAAGTGGTCTTCGGATCTCCGGATAATTTCCGAAGCGAGGAGTTAATCTTCGACATAGTCCCGTTCCGTAGTGGCTATCACGCACTGCTCGGGCGAACCGCATTTGCCAAGTTCAATGCGGTACCGCACTATGCATACCTTAAGCTCAAGATGCCAGGCCCTCGAGGAGTCATTACTGTCAATGGAAACACTGAACGCTCTCTCCGAACGGAGGAGCATACGACGGCTCTCGCAGCGGAAGTACAAAGCAGCCTCTCAAGGCAATTCTCCACTCCGGCCATTAAACGTCCGGACACCGTCAAGCGCGCCCGGAGTAACCTACAACAAGACCGCCTGGCACATTCCGAGCAGGCGTAGCAATGCGGCCCCAACCCCAGCCCTCGCAAAATTGCGAAACCAGCGCTGTGCGTACATAACTATGCTTTGGAAATACCATGGGCACAGGGGGAGGGGCACCATCACAGCACGCCCGAAACACGGCTTAAACCGCACTAGGGGCTGCCGATTTCTTCATTTTCTCTTACTTTTAGGACTCCATTCTTCAGAAGGCCTAACCGGCAGTTCAATTTCCGCACAAACGATGCAAGAACCAGGGAAGCAAAAAGCTACGCCGCATTTTGGAACTCCCAGGTGATCTCTATAACGAGCAATATACCTGTTTCGCATACCATTCCGCAGCCTACCCCTGGAAAGGACATGTTAAATAGTCCCGCCTTTTGCTTATTGCACTATTTGTATCGTTTTGCTTTGATCGCAGCTTTTTAATAAACAATGCATAGCTTTCGTCTATTATTGCATCAATTTCTTTTATGAATATATGTTCATTAATGACATGTCGCACCCGTACACCTTGGTACGGCCAATACGCCAGGGGCTTAAGTGCCCCATAATATGGTGTGAGAAGTCCGAACACTTTCACAAGTGCGGCACCCCAAACTTATAGCATTATATGCATCGGCTCCGAATCATGTCTTGGGTCAATAGTTGGGTTTGCCCGGCTCCTATGTTTTGGTGCCTTACGTTCCGCTATATCGGCTAAGGTAGCACCAGGAGAACTACTGCGATTGTGCCCCAGTTGAGCTGGGCTAAGCACCTCACTAGAGAAAGCTAAAACTGACTGTCATGATGAGGCGAGAGCTGGTCGCTGTTCGAGAGGTTTTCGAGTCCCTAAAGACTTATGCCGCTTAGAGCGAGGAGCCAGCTTTGTCCGGCCTAGGCGTGGATAGCGCCCCGAACTCAGTCTTCCGAATACTAGGGGCTTCGCCGAAATTTAAAATTATAGAATTCTATGGCTAAGTGAGAGTGTTCAAGCATTATAGTCTGATTGCCTTGTTCGTTGTGCTGAGCGCCTCCCTCGAAGGACCCAAAAATGGGAAAAAGAGCGCTCAGGTTTATCCCGAACACCCCAGCACTAGTGGCATGGGGGCAGAAGCCGACGACTCGCCATCTCTCAAATTTGATAAACGGCCGCACAGAAGGTAATATTTTAAATTCAAAAAGCGTTGCTTAGCACATATGAACAAGTTTTTAGCGCACAGGATAAAACAAGCGAGTTTACTCAAAAATTACATCCCTGGATCATTCATCCGCCATAAGGCGGGCACCCTTCAGAACGCCCTCATAATACAACTCGGGCTTGCGATGCTCTTTGCCCGGCGGCGACCCGTCCTTCACAAGCTTCTCAGCATCCAGCTTGCCCCAGTGCACTTTCGCCCGGGCAAGCGCCCTACGGGCACCCTCGATGCATACGGAGCGCTTGATGACTTCAAGCCTTGGATAGGCCTCCACCAGCCGCCTCACCAGCCCGAAGTAGCTCCCAGGCATGGCCTCCCCAGGCCACAGCCGGACTATGAGGCCCTTCATGGCCTGTTCGGCCACCTTGTGGAGCTCGACCAGCTGCTTTAGCTGGTCACTCAAGGGCACCGGGTGTCCGGCCTCAGCATACTGAGACCAGAACACCTTCTCCGTCGAGCTCCCCTCCTCGGCTCGGTAGAAGGCGGCGGCATCTGTCACACTATGAGGCAAATCTGCGAATGCTCCTGGAGAGCTCCGGATTTGGGTAAGTAACAAGTAACTCACGTTCACATCTTTGCTTTGCATAAAGAATGCCTTACCCTCCACTATTTTCTTCACCGCCTCCACCTCCTGGAGGGCCTGCTGGGCTTCGGCCTTGGCATACTTCGCATTTTCAATGGCCGCCGCGAGCTCGGACTCTCACGTCTTCGAGTCAAGCTCCAAACTCTCATGTTTTTTCATGAGAGCCTGGAGCTCTTGCCACACCTTGCCAACCTGCGCCTCATACTTCTCCCGCTCGGTGTGCTCCGTGGCCGCCTTCATCTTGGCCTCGGACAGCGCTTGCTTAAGGGTCGCCACCTCAGATGTGGCCCCTACAATAGCTACGTTAATCCTATCATTTTTTGCAATTGCACCTTTTATATATATTTAAAAGTAAGGTATCTCTAACCTTCCTTCTCCTCGAGCTGCTGCTTGGCAAGGCCGAGCTCTTGCTCGGACCGCTCGAGGTTCTGCTTCAGCATGCCCACCTCCGCAGTCAGTGCGGCGAACGTTAGCAGCGAAGCCTGTATACGCATATTGACTTACTTTTGTTAGACTCCTGCGAATGTTATTAGATCCTCTATTCGGCTTTTCTTTCCGGACGCCAAACAGAGCATCAGGGGCTACTTTCTATGCGGTAATATTTTTACATATTCTTTACTTACCTCAAAGCCTGTGAGAAGGCTGGCACGGGCTTCAGTCAGTCCGCTCTTGGCGGACTGAACCTTCTGGATCACCGCACTCATAATAGTGCGGTGCTCCTCGTCGATGGAGGCGCCGTTAAGCACCTCCAGCAAATTGTCCGGTGCCTCCGGTTGGATGGAGGTCACCGGCTCGGTAGGCTTGCTCCTCTTGGAAGGAGGCTGCCTACCGGAGTCCGGAACCCTTGAAGGTTCCGGCGCGGTGTCCGGCTCAAAGCCGGACTTGGAGCCCTGGGGGGTTCTATCCCCTTTACTCCTGGAATCCGGGAGGTCGCCTTGCGGCTCCTCCAGGACCATCTCCTCCTGGCTCAGAACCTGTTGGGACGCCACCTCGGCGTCGTCCATAGGGCGGGGGGAGGTAGCGGGCGGAAGTGAATTCACGTCCGACGAATCCAGGGAGCCCCTCGACGACTCGTCGAGCCCGGCCTTGGGCGGACTGCATAATCATATTCGACATAAGGAAAAGTTGTGCAATAAGGGAATACTATGAATTACTCTGGTATCCGGATACTTACGACTTCGCCAGGGGCTTGGCCCTGTGCGGCCACTCCTCTTCGCCGTTGTCGGCGTTGGTGGAGTAGTCCGGAGGAAGGGCCTTCCCCTTCTTGGACCCTTCATCCTCCCCAGTTGGGGTGGCCTTCCTTTTCTTTCCTCCCCCCGCTGGAGGGGGAAAGGCTTCTTCTTCCTCCTCCTCGTCTTCACGGGAGGAGTGCGTCTCGGAGTCATTGGACGAATCCGATACCACCAAGCGTCAGGAACTCTTTCGAGTCCCCGTGGCCTTTTTCTTGGCCTTCTTCTCCGGCACCACATAAGGGGCCGGAGCCAGCAGCTTCACCAAGCGAGCATCGGCTGGGTCTTCGGGCAGAGGGGCCGGACAGTTAACCTGTTCGGCCTTCTTCAGCCAATCCTGTCAAAGGTAAGGGAGTTTAGATCCCGCATAGAGTCAAACTATGAGAAACTAATACCCTGTAAAAGGTAAAAACAGCTTACCGCACTAGCGTGACGCTGCGTGCTGAATCCGCGATCCTCAGTAGCGGATGCGGGAGCCTCGGCGCCCTTAAAAAGCGCCTTCCAGGCATCTTCGTACGTCGTGTCGAAGAGCCTGGTCAGAGTTCGGTGATGCGCCGGGTCGAACTCCCACAGATTGAAAGCCCGTTGTTGACACGGGAGGATCCGGCGGATGATCATAACCTGGACTACGTTGACAAGTTTGAGCTTCTTGTCCACCAGGGTTTGGATGCATGTTTGTAGTCTGGTCACCTCTCCTTTTTCACCCCACGACAGGCCGGTCTCTTTCTAGGAGGTGAGCCGCGTAGGGGGTCCAGATCGGAACTCGGGGGCTGCGACCCATTCAGGGTCGCGCGGCTCGGTGATGTAAAACCACCCCTATTGCCACCCCTTTAGGGTCTCCACAAAGGAGCCCTCGAGCCATAAGACATTGGGCATCTTGCCCACCATGGCGCCTCCGCACTCCGCCTGGTTGCCGCGCACCACCTTTGGCTTGACATTGAAAGTCTTGAGCCATAGGCCGAAATGGGGGCGGATGCAGAGGAAGTCCTCGCACACGACGATAAACGCCAAGATGTTGAGGACGAAGTTCGGGGCCAGATCGTGAAAATCCAGGCCATAGTAGAACATGAGCCCCCGAACAAATGGGTGGAGAGGGAAGCCCAGACCGCGGAGGAAGTGGGGGAGGAATACCACCCTCTCATGGGGCCTGGGGGTAGGGGTGAGCTGCCCCTCTTCGGGAAGCCGGTGCGTGATGTCGTTGGACAAGTATCCGGCCTTCCTCAGCCTTTTTGATGTGTCCCTCCGTGACGGAGGAGACCATCCACTTGCCTCCCGCTCCGGACATGGCAGGAGAAGGTTGAGGTGGGGTGTGCGGACTTGGGCGCTGGAGCTCGAGTGCGCGGAAAATGGATAGGCAAAGGAGGAAGAAGGCGTAGGTGAAAAGGTGGATCCTTATCCCCTTATATGGGCGGACGCAACTACGCGTCCCCACCGATCTGGTAAAACTCGCTTATCTCCCAAGCGTCGTAATCAATGGCGCGGTTGGGTTACCCACGCCCGTATTGATGAGAATCCCGGAATAAGGGAACACGATCTCTGCTTTGACAAGACGTGCCAAGGAAACCGCCTTGCGAAACACGCTGAGGTGGGGCAGTAAAAACGATTCGAATAAAAGCTTGGCCGTGGTGTGATGTCACACCACGGAATACGTCAGCAGATTAGATTTGTGTAAATATTATTCTCTCTATGGCAATGTGTGGAAACTTATTTTGCAGAGCCGGACACTATGCTTGTGTTCGAAATCTTCTATGAAGTACTTGGAGGAGGAACCCGCCTTTCAATGCCGAAGACAATCTGCGTGCCGGACTCGTCGTCATTGAAGCCTGGTTCAGGGGCTACTGAGGGAGTCCTGGATTAGGGGGTGTCCGGATAGCCGGACTATAACCTTTGGCCGGACTCCTGGACTATGAAGATACAAGATTGAAGACTTCGTCCCGTGTCCGGGAGGGACTTTCCTTGGCGTGGAAGGCAAGCTTGGCGATACGGATATGTAGATCTCCTACCATTGTAACTGACTCCGTG
Organism: Triticum urartu; assembly: GCF_003073215.2. Lineage (NCBI taxonomy): Eukaryota > Viridiplantae > Streptophyta > Magnoliopsida > Poales > Poaceae > Triticum > Triticum urartu. The sequence goes on from NC_053024.1 coordinate 160,256,545, forward strand.
TAACCCTAACCCTCTCCGGTGTCTATATAAACCGGAGGGTTTTAGTCCGTAGGACGAACAACAATCATACCATAGGCTAGCTTCTAGGGTTTAGCCTCCTTAATCTCATGGTAGATCCACTCTTATACTACCCATATCATCAATATTAATCAAGCAGGAGTAGGGTTTCACCTCCATCGAGAGGGCCCAAACCTGGGTAAAAACATCGTGTCCCTTGTCTCCTGTTACCATCCGCCTAGACGCACAGTTCGGGACCCCCTACCCGAGATCCGCCAGTTTTGACACCGACAGTTACCAATACTAAGGCGGCCACCAACACCAACACTGAAGCCAACGACATTGTCATGGCTGAAGCTAATGTGGCGCCTGAAGTCAATGTGGTGCCTAAGGTGATAGCACTTGGAACCACTGCTGCACCCGATGCAAATCAGCAGCCTGAAGCTACTGCCACTGCTCCTGTTCCGCCTCCAAGGCCACATACTATCGAGCAAGCATACAACTATGGCCAGCTAATCACTGTCAAATGGCCCATTCTGGTTCCTCCTCCTGTTGCTGGTCCCCAATTTGATTACCATGTTGAGCACAGGCCTCAGGTCCAGAAGCCGAAGCCAAGACTGCCCAGGTTTCCAGGTACTGCCACTTCACCAGGGTCCTTCAATGCTAATGGCTTCAAAGCGCACTACACCTTCTTTGATAGCGTCAAGAACCCCTACTCAAGGGCAAGGATCTCATCTGATCGGTTCTGGAGCTATCAGCAGCGCATCTATTATTCATGTGTCCTTTATGATCAAGGACGCATCTTCCCTCATATGCGTCTTAACTGTGAAGCCATTGCTGGATTGCCTTGCCTTGAAGAAGCCCTTGACTGCTTCCGTGATGCGGGTTTGCTCAACTTTGTGACTGACAAGGAGCATTGGAATGAAGAACTTCTGCTTCAATTTTATGCTACCCTCCACATTCGCGAATACAACAGGGACCCGAAGACTTGGGTCCTTGAGTGGATGACTGGCAATGTCCATCATGAAGCCAAAGCCTTTGACATCATTGAGCTTACCGGCCTGCCCACTCCAGGAGAATTATATGAGCCTGGTTATCAGCTTCACCGCAATGCATTGGAGAGTATCTTCCATAAGACAGAGCCCAACATGAGCCAAATGTTGAGCATGATGAAGCCTCTGCCACATGATGCTGAATACCCAAAGGAATTCTTTGTCGACGACCTAGAGTATCTGCCCCGCACCATTTATCACATCGTCAGGCAAACTCTATGGCCTGTCAAAGGACATTCATCAGCTGCAAAACTTGAAGGAGCAATGAAGACTTTGGTCTTTTATATCTTCAACGGCATCAGCTTCAATGCTCAAGACTTCTTTATCAGACAGTTGGTTGCATCCGGCTTTGATCTTTTTGGCCTGAAGTTCTATGCTCCATGGGTTATGCACCTCATCAAGCTACACTGAGCTGTCAACTATCAGCCCTCTGCTCGACACCATCTGATCTTTCTGCCAGAGGTTGATATGTCAGTTGAAGCGATATACCTAGAGCCTGCCAAGGAGCCTGTCTGTCTTCACAATGTTGATCACCAAAGCTTCTCGCAACCCATTGAAGGAGTCCAAGCAGTCACTCGTGGCTATCCATTGGCTGGAAATACATGCCTTCCTCACCGAGCTCGGACTGAAGCCACTGAGAGTATGATCGCTCAAAGGCCTCAGAAGCACTCTCGTGTTCTAAATGACTGAGAACTTCTTGTGGCTCTGCATCAGAAACAAGATAAACATCACTTCTTGCTGAAGTGGTAGATGCAAAGCCTCTTGGTGGACGTCAATCGTATTCGCAATCTTGCCACCAAGAATGCTTTTGTTACACATGAAACCTGTCAGAGGTCATGGAAGAGTTTAACATTGCTCAGTGCTGAAGCAGATCTTCAAGATGATGGCTTCACTGAAAGATTCATGTTTGACACCACTCCCCCAAGGAATGCTGTCCTATGTCGAACTCCATCTCTTGAAGACTCTGACTATTCCTCCTCCGCTGCAACGGTGAATGCCAGAGTGATCGATGATCAAGATGATGCTACTTCAACACCTACGACTTCAGCGCGTATCGACACAACACCACGATCGACTGCACCGCCAAACCCCGACGCCGACCCTGCATCTTCTCCTACTCCTTCTGGGAACGAGTAGAGGCTCTATGTCTTCAAACCTTTTTGGTCCTTACTGACAAAAGGGGGAGAAGCATATGAGTTGATAGTCTTTAAGCGGGTCCATATGGGCGGGTGCTTTATATTTTGCCTAGTGTTTACAACTCTCGCTTTTGATACATTTGGTTCTTTGAGTTGTAACACTTAAACTTGATGGTCGTCTGCTACGCTTTCTGCTATTCTGTGATGCGATGATAAATTCCGCATGTGCGATGATAACTTTCGCACTTAGTCATTTTGCAGATGTCCATTTTTCATTATGCATGTCCTTATCTTCATTATATCAAATCATGCATGATGAATTGTCTTCATAAGTTGAAGAGGATCTCCACAAGTACAACCTGCCATGTGCATTTGCATTCCAAAAGCAAATTACTTATATGCACATCTTCAAGGGGAGCCTTTTGCTACTTATGAAGACAATATCTTTATCACTACAATTTCACATACTTTATCCCCGTTGAAAATTTCAACCAGTTTGTCATCAATCAACAAAAAGGGGGAGATTGTAAGTGCATCTAGTGCCACCCATAGTTGGTTTTGGAGTATTGACGACAAACCTGGTTGAGGGACTAATGTGTTTGTGAGAATTGCAGGATAACACAGGTAGTAGTCCCTCATTGATTCGGTTTACCTACCGGAGATGACCCCTAAAAATGTATGAAGACATTGACGACAATGGTGGTATATGAAGATATTCACATTGAAGACTATGACATGAGAAGACATTGCATGAAGACTATGGAGCGCGAAGACTTAGTTGTTTCGTTGTTTCCTTTTCTTCTTTGTTGAGTCATAGGAACCACCGTACTATTAATTGGGGTCCCAGTGAACAAAGTCAGAGTGACTAAAGTGATGCTCAACCAAAATCCTATGTCTTCGAGCGAAGACAATGAGAGCAAATCTTATCCAGAGCTGGATGAGTCAGCTTTACTTGCAGCCCAAGTAAAGTTGTCTTGTGTGTTTGAAATCTTATCGTTGGAACACGTGTCAGTTCCTTAGTGACCCAGGGTCATTTCGGACAAATTAGGTCGGGTTGCCTAGTGGCTATAAATAGCCCACCCCAACACCATAAATTGGTTGGCTGCTCAGAGTTGTACACGGCTTTTGTCATTTGAGAGCAACCCACCTCTGAAGCCTTTGAGAGAGAGAGAAATCCTTGCGAGGACAAAGCCCAAACACCCAGAGCCAAAGAGTGTTAGGCGTCACTGAAGTCTTTCTGTCCGCGTGACTTGAAGACTTTTTACACTTGAGGACTGTGAATCCTCCAGCCGGTTAGGCATCGCATTTTGAGCATCCAAGAGTCATTGTGGATCACCGGTGAACGAAGTCTGTGAAGGTTTGGAAGTCTACCTTGAAGACTTGCCAGAGTAATTGGGCGAGGACTGGGTGTCCTTAGCTCAAGGGGAATAAGGTGAAGACGCGGTCTTCTGAGTTGAATCTCAGCCTCCCTAACCAGACGTACAATTGTCACAGCAACTGGAACTGGTCCAACAAATCCTTTGTCCTCAACAAGTGACTGGTTCTATCCTCTCCCTCTCTTTACTTAAAGTTTGTCTTCATGAAGTCATTGCCTGTTTGCTTTACCTATTTGTCTTCACTATTTGACTACTATCGTTGTTTGGCTTCATACCATCTTCCATCCTGATCCTTACTACCTAGCTGCTATTAGTCTTCGTGCTTTCACTTCATTGCATACTTGACTATGGCTTGCTTAGTGTGGTTTATCTTCCGCTGCATATCAATAGGATCATTTCTATTGTTTGTCTTTGAAACTTCCAAGTTTTGAAGACTTACATAAAAATCGCCTATTCACCCCCCTCTAGTCGATAACTAGCACTTTCACTAATCGCAAACAGTTCATCCATGTGAAATGTATGCCATCAATCACAGACACTTTGATCTGGCTGGCCCATTTCTGTTCTGTTGCCTAATCGCAAACAGTTAATCCTTCTGAAGCGAATGCCCTCAATCACACACACCTTGATCTGGCTGACCGTTTCTTTTGTGTTGCCTAATCACAAACAATTCATCCGAGTGAACCGTATGCTCTATATCGCACATGCCTTCACCAGGCTGTCCATTTATTTTGTTCCGCCTCATCGCAAACAGTTCATTGGACTGAACCATATGCCCTGGATCGCACACACAACTAAAATCTGAACCGTGTTTGGTGGCTCCGCCATCGCAAAGTTTTGCACCTTTTTGACGGTTCTTTTACACCACCATTTGCGATTATTGCATCGCACACAGTTTCGTCGAAGGGTCTTTGATCGTAGTGTCGCGTTATCAGCATCCTGCAGTAGTGTGGGTTGGCATAGATCGAAATTAGGATTTGTCACTCCGAGTATCGAAGAGGTATCTTTGGGCCCTCTCGGTAATGCATATCATAATAAGCCTTGCAAGCAATGTGACTAATGAGTTAGCTGCAAGATGATGCATTACAGAACGAGTAAAGAGACTTGCTGGTAACGAGATTGAACTAGGTATAAAGATGCCCACGATTGAATCTCGGCAAAGTAACATACCGATGACAAAGGGAATAACGTATGTTGTCATTACGGTACGACTGATAAAGATCTTCGTAGAATATGTGGGAATCAATATGAGCATCTAGGTTCCGCTGTTGGTTATTGACCGGAGAGGTGTGTTGGTCATGTCTACATAGTTCTCGAACCCGTAGGGTCCGCACGCTTAACGTTCGATGACGATTTTGTATAATATGAGTTATGTGATTTGGTGACCGAATGTTGTTCGGCATCCCGGATGAGATCACGTACATGATGAGGAGTCTCGAAATGGCTGAGAGGTAAAGATTCATATATAGGACGATAGTATTCGGACATCGAAAGTGTTCCGGGGGTACCGGGTACGTATCGGGTCACCGGAAGGGGTTCCGGGAACCCCCCGGCAAAGATATGGGCCTTATTGGGCCAAGGGCGGGACAGACCAGCCCCTAATGGGCCGGCCTAAGTGGAGAAAGGAAAAGGGGAGGAGGAGGAAAGGAAATAGAGGGAATTGGATCCTCCCTTCCTTTCCCCCTCTCCTTTCTTTCCTTCCCCCACTCCGGAGATAAGGAAAGGGGGAGGCCGAATTAGAGGAGGCCCCCAAGTAGGACTCCTCCTACTTGGGGTGCCCCAAGGCTACTCCCTCCCTCTCCCACCTATATATATACATGGGGAGGGGCGCCTAGAACACACAACAAACATTGTTAGCCGTGTGCGGTGCCCCCCTCCACAGTTTACGCCTCCGGCCATATTCACGTAGTGCTTAGGTGAAGCCCTACGTGGATCACTTCACCATCACCATCGCCACACTGTCGTGCTGACATAACTCTCCCTCGACACTTTGCTAGATCAAGAGTTCGAGGGACATCATCGAGCTGAACGTGTGCAGAACTCAGAGGTGTCGTACGTTCGGTGCTTGATCGGCCGGAACAAGAAGAAGTTCGACTACATCAACCACGTTGTCAAACGCTTCCGCTTTCGGTCTATGAGGGTGCGTGGACACACTCTCCCCTCTCATTGCTATGCATCTCTTAGATAGATCTTGCGTGATCGTAGGAATTTTTTGAAATTGCATTCTACGTTCCCCAACAGTGGGCCCCCCGTGACTCCCCTGACCTAATTCTTTCGCCTATATATTCACATATATTCCCAAATGACTAGAAGCATCCATGAAAACACTTTTACGCCGCCACAACCTTTTACGGTGTAATACTTTTTTACGGTGTGTTTGTCGAGATCCAATGAATTGTGGATTTATGATCAGCTTATCTATGCATATTATTTGAATATTCAGTGAATTCTTATATGCATGATTTGATATGTTTGTAATTCTCTTCGAATTATCGGTTTGGTTTGGCCAACTAGATTGGTTTTTTTGCAATGGGAGAAATGCTTAGCTTTGGGTTCAATCTTGCGGTGTCCTTTCCCAGTGACAGTAGGGGTAGAAGGCACGTATTGTATTGTTGCCATCGAGGATAAAAAGATGTTTTTTCATCATATTGCTTGAGTTAATTCCTCTACATCATGTCATCTTACTTAATGTGTTACTCTATTCTTCATGAACTTAATTCTCTATATGCAGGCAGGAGTCGGTCGATGTGTGGAGTAATAGTAGTAGATGCAGAATCGTTTCGGTCTACTTGACACGGACGTGATGCCTATATTTCATAATCATTGCCTTAGATATCGTCATAACTTTGTGCTTTTCTATCAATTGCTCGACAGTAATTTGTTCACCCACCGTATTATTTGCTATCTTGAGAGAAGCCTCTAGTGAAACATATGGCCCCCGGGTCTATTTTCCATCATATAAGTTTCCGATCTTCTATTTTCCATCATATTAGTTTCCGATCTACTATTTTGCAATCTTTTACTTTCCGATCTATAAATAAAAAAATACCAAAAATATTTACTTTACCGTTTGGTTAGTTTCATTGATCTCTATCAGATCTCACTTTTGCAAGTAACCGTGACGGGATTGACAACCCCTTTATCGCGTTGGGTGCAAGTTGTTTGATTGTTTGTGTAGGTATTAGGTGATTTGTGCATTGTCTCCTACTGGATTGATACCTTGGTTCTCAAACTAAGGGAAATACTTATCTCTACTTTGTTGCATCGCCCTTTCCTCTTCAAGGGAAAAACCGACGCAAGCTCAAGAAGTAGCACCCGTCTACTCGGACGAAGTCTATGCCACCACTACCCGGGCGATCATCTACTCAGTTGTATGACTCACTCGGATATGCAAAGACCAACAGTCAGCAAGGCACTTGAAGCATCATCTTCACAGTGGAGGTTTTGTAGTGGGCTGAAATAATGGCCATGATGTCCCACTTTGTAACATAAGAGGTGATGGGGTGGCGCACTCTATATAAGCCACCCCACCACATAGCTCAGGGCTCTCGCTCTCATTCTTCCATCTCTCCCTCAAACTCTCACACATTGTAATCTCCTAATTCATACTTAGATAAGAGAAAGCCTCTCCGGAGCACGAGACGTAGGGATGTTATCACCACCTCGAGAGGCCCAAACTCGTTAAAAAACACCGTGTCACTTGTTTGCATCTCGATAGATCATGATCCTTTACCCTACCCCTTTCTACTCTCAGAATCGTTCACATAACATCTGGGCTAGCCCATTCCCATCCTGAGTGGCACACCATCTCCATTCCCACCATTTCTCTACCAAAACCCTCCCGCCCTCCCGCCATGGCCGATGCGCCTAACCCCGCCGCCCCTTCGCTGCCCCATCCCCGCCGTAGCCGCCCACACCATGGCCCCGAAGAAGCTCACCAACGAGGAGAGTGCGCCCCAGAGGACGAAGCGAGTTGGCTAGTGGAGAGGGGAAGGGAAAAATAAGATGTCGTAGCCTCTCAGGTGCAGGCCACTGTTGCTAACACGAGGCCATCGCTGCTAAGGTCGCGCAAACTGCCCTCCTTCTGCTAGGGTTCCACGACCCAGCCAGTCTTGTCACTTCAAAAGAGGTGGGGCTTCGTCCAATTGGAGTGCAACAAAATTTGTGGCTCCCATGAGAATGTCGTCGGTCGGCCCATGAGTGGCATTGGCGAGACATGGTATACACACCGCTGCAGGATGCTGCTACCACGACACTACGATCGGAGACCCTTTGACGAAACTATGTGCGATGCATTAATCACAAATGGTGATGTAAAAATCCGTCAAAAAAGATGCAAAACGTTTGCAATGGCCGAGGCATCAAACACGGTTCAGATTTTAGTTGCATGTGCGATGCAGGGCATACAGTTGATCCATACGAACTGTTTGCGATGAGACAGAACAACAGAAATGGGCAGCCATATCAAGGTGTGTGCGATATACGGCATACAGTTCGGTCGGATTAATTGTTTGCTATTAGGGAATGCAACAGAAACGGTTAGCCAGATCAAGGTTTGTGTGATATACGACATACGGTTCAATCGGACGAACTGTTTTCGATTAGGGAGAAGAACAGAAATGATTCAACTTAACAAGATGTGTGTGATATGCGGCATACAGTTCACGTAGATGAACTATTTGTGATGAGCCAAAAGAACACAAACGATTCGTGTAAACAACATGTGTGTGATATGCGGCAAACAGCCCACTGGATGAACTGTTTGCGATGAGAAATTATAACACAGACGGTTACTACAGTTAATTCAGACACGATGGTGATATCTTAACCGTGTCTGGTAGTGGGCAGACACGTAGATGTACATCTGAGAACGCGGGCTCACATACGCCATCCGGGGACCGTTTCGGGTTTTGATGCATGGCCTATGGTTGATCCAAAAGAACTGTTTGCGACGAGCCATCAATAAATTTTGACCTTGTTTCCTGTCACATTGCAGATTACAGTGCAATAAGTAATTGCACGTCTGTTCACACCGATCAAGTCAATATGTGTTCACACCTAGCACCGGGCTATATAAACTACCCACTAGAAAATTACTTCACAGTTCCTCTCCTCACCGCCCACAAAACTGGTCTTTCCTGTCAAGTCGTTCCGCCTTGACTGGTAGGAGGAGTTTCGGGTGGACATATAACCATGGAGCAAAGACCAAGACCGCGGAAGCACTAGAGAGGTCCCTCCTCTATGTGGCAGCCGCAGCAGAGATGTCCCGACGCGCCGCGGAGCCTGTCGGTGTCAAACCCAGCGGATCTCGGGTAGGGGGTCCTGAACTATGCGTCTAAGTTTGATGGTAACAGGAGACATGGGACACGATGTTTACCCAGGTTCGGGCCCTCTCTATGGAGGTAATACCCTACTTTCTGCTTGATTGATCTTGATGAATATGAGTATTACAAGAGTAGATATACCACGAGATCTTAATGGCTAAAACCCTAGAAGTCTAGCCTGTATGATTATGATTGCCACTATGGACTAAGCCCTCCGGTTTATATAGACACCGAAGGGGACTAGGGTTGTATAAAGTCGGTTACAGAGAAAGGAATCTTCATATCAGGGCGCCAAGCTTGCCTTCCACGCCAAGGAGAGTCCCATTCGGACACGGGAGAGAGTCTTCAGTTTCATATCTTCACAGCCCATCAGTCCGGCCCATGTACCATAGCACGGATGCCCGAGGACCCCTTAATCCAGGACTCCCTCAGTAGCCCCCGAACCAGGCTTCAATGACGAAGTGTCCAGCGCGCAAATTGTCTTCGGCATTGCAAGGCGGGTTCCTTCTCCAAATACTCCAACATAGTCTTCAGACACAATGAACATGTCCGGCTCTGCAAAACAAAAACCACACACCATCGCAGAGAGTATAATATTTCACGATTCCAATCCGCTGACAACTTTTTTGTAACGTGATATCACGTTATCACCTGGTCATTATTTTGAACCGTTTTTCGGCGTGCCGCTTCGAGATGCAGTCTCACTGGCACGTCTTGTCAAAGCAGAGATCGTGTCCCCTTATTGCGGGATTCTCATCAATACGGGCGTGGGTAATCCAACCGTGCCGTCTGCACAGCCCTTGGGAACAGGCGAGTTTTAAGGCGAGTGGGGAGGCGCTTGATATTCACTGCCTTTATAAGGAGACAAGGATTCCCTTCTTTCACCCATGCCTTCTCTCTCTACCCTCCCATTCTCGAGCTCTAGCGCCCAAGTCCTCATCTTCTCCGCCTCAAGGAAGCACTCGACCATGTCCGGATCTGGAGCGCAAGGCAAGTGGATGGCCTCCTCCGTCAAGGAGAAGGACATCACCAAGCTTCGGGAGGCCGGGTACCTGGCAAAAGAAATCGCCCACCGGCTTCTGGCCAAGGGGCAGATCGTCCCCACCCTGAAGCCCAATGAGAGGGTGGTGTTCATCCCCCACTTCGTCCGCGGGTTAGGGTTTCCTTTCCACCCTTTCGTTCGCGGACTCATGTTCTATTACGGTCTAGATTTCCATGATCTAGCCCCAAACTCTTTCCTCAACATCTCGGCATTTATTGTCGTGTGCGAGGCGTTCCTCTACATTCCTCCTCACTTCGGACTGTGGCTTAAGATCTTCAACATGAAGCCGAAGGTGGTGGATGGTCAACACGCAGAGTGTGGAGGTGCCATGCTGAGCAAGATGCCCAATGTCACATGGCCCAAAGGTACCTTTGTGGAGACCGTCAAAGAGTGGCAGAAACTGTGGTTCTATATCACAGAGCCCCGCGACGCCACCTGGGCCATGGCTCCCGAAATCAAATCCGGAGCCCCAATGCGGCTGGCCTCCTGGCTAGAGAAGGGCCTGAATTGGACTTCGTCGGACGAGCTGACAGCGCTGCAAACGCGCATCCAGAGCATGGTGAACAAAAACATCAAGCTCGTCAATGTGATCCAGGTGATGCTGGTTCGCCGGATCCTTCCATGCCAGAGCCGGACTTGCCATTTATGGAAGTTCAATCCGGCCGAACACTAGACCATGCAACAGTTCTTTGGAACTACGCATGAATATCTGGAAGGTGCTCTTCAAGGGCAATGAGATGCCGCCGGAGACGACCGAGGACCGCGGGCAAGCCCTGACCCATCCTGCCAGTGTGGTAAGTCTTTCACGTTTCAAGGTGTATCCTTTACTTGCTTGTTCAGGGAAGATACCCAACCTTACCATTTATTTTTTCAGGGCTGGACAAAGAAGGTGGAGCGGATTAAGTGTTTGGCTCTGCTGCCAGAGGAACCGGCCATCCCGCTTCTGACGAAGATGCTGGTTCCGGCACCCTACCAGGCACCGGAGAAGAAGGCCAAGGGGGCCAGAAGTGGCCCCCGCCGTAAGGGCGCGATGTCCAAAGACGAGACTCACTTCTCCGCCACCGAGGACGACGATGAGGAGGAAGAAGAAAGAAACTCTCCCCCTGAGGAGGGGAGGAAGAAGAGGGTGGCCTCCGTAGATCTGGAGGCAGAGGCGTCCAAGAGGGGGAAGGGTTCCCTTGCGGATAACTCCGCATGGGACATTGACAGCAGCCCAGAGCCGCGCCCCCGAGACAAGCCCCTCGCCGAATCGTGAGTACTAAAAAACCCGAATGTGTCCATATATCCGGCCTCCCTACTTCATAGTCTTAACATGTTGAATTATGCAATTGCAGTCTGGCTCGGTCCAACCTCGAGCGATCCGCATCCTCGGGGAATTCGCTAGACTCAAGGGCGATGGACAGTGGGTCCCATTCGGAGGCTTCCTCTCCCAAGGCCATGGATGACACTGAGGTGTTGTCCCGAAGGATCCCAGGCCAGGGAGAGACTCAGGAGGCCGCAAGGGCGGCACCGGAGGGTAAAACCTCGGCTGTCGGACACATGGGGGAGCAAATCCCCATGGAGACTGGCGATGGGGGCCATATTCAGTTCGGCCCCTAGCCGAATACGGTCCCGGAGGCCTATATGGCTCCGGAATCCGGCATGCAGCCTCCTTCGAAAGAAGGAGGTGTGCCTATTCCACCGATGACCTCTGTCCAACCAAAGGCACTGGATAATCTGCTGGAATCGCTACGAGGCGCTTCGGTTGTGGAGGAACATTGTATCCTTATGGGTATAGTGGTTGAGAGGGTTCAGTCCTTAAGAGCGGACTGACCGAAGCCTGCACCAGCCTGCTGACAGGCTTTGAGGTAAGTAACACAAAAAAGAAAGCCACAATATAGACACTAGCCCCTGAGACACTGTCCGGTGTTCAAAAATAAAAGTCGGACAGATGATCAAGTAATATTCGCAGGAAACTAACTAAATATGTCTTATGTGAATAAGCAGGCGTCGTTGCTGGCCGCAACCTCTCATACCGCTGAGGTCTCCGAACTAAGGCAGAGTTTGGAGCGGGCCGAGGAAGAGCTAGGCCGTGTAACAAAGCAGCTGGAGGACAAGCAAGGTATGTGATGACCTTGTGTATATCGGGAAAGGATGAATGATGTGTATTAACCATAGTGCCATGATATTTGTAGGAGCGGCGACTGAGGTCGAGGCCCTTAAAAAGGCGCTGGCCGAGGCCGAGGAGAAAGCTGCCAAGGAACAAGCCACCCGCAAAAAGCACGAGGCTAGGCTCGATGAGGTCCAGCAAGAGCTTCAGGATGCCGTGAAGAAATGCGAGTCCTTGGAGCGCGATGTTTCGACTCGAGAGACCGAACTCGCCAAGGCTCGCCAGAACGCACAAGAGGCCCGGGTTGAAGCCCAGGGCGCCCTCCAGGAAATCCAGGAGGCCAAGAAAATCACGGCGGGTAAGGCTTTTAGTATGCAAAGCAAGTATGTGAAGAAGAGGTATCTCTTACTAACCCGGATTTGGAGTTCTCCAGGGGCGTTTGCGGATCTGCCGCACAACGTTTCTGACGCTGCGGAATTCTTCCAAGCCGAAGAGGGGAGCTCAATGGAGAAGCTGTTCTGGTCGCAATACCTTGCGCCAAAACATCTGGTGCCCTTTAGCGATTAGCTAAAACAGCTGGTCAAACTGCATAGGGTGGCCGAACTGGCCATGAAGGATTTAATAATCCGGCTGTGGCCTGCCGAAGCTATACCTAGCAGCTACTTTGGGCTTGTGAGGCGGCTGGTCAGTGCCTTCCCCCGGCTTGACGCCATCAAGCGGTCGGTCTGTATCGAAGGTGCACGGATGGCCTTCGCCCGTGTCAAGGTGTAGTGGGCGAAGATGAATGTCATCAAGCTCGTGACCGAGGGACCGCCCGAGGGCAAGGACCACCGCACGCCCGAGCGGTATTTTGAAGATGTCCTGGATGGGTCTCGTATTGTGGCGACGCAATGTGCAAAGGACATTATCTTTGAATGAATACATTCATGTTGTCTTTGCCTTGTATGATGAAACAAAGTCGTTATGTAATATAATGCTTGTTAAAAAATTTACCTCCTGTGCGGCCATTTTTATGAAATCTGAGAGTTGGCCAGCCATCGGCTTCCGCCCCCACGTAGGTAGTACGGGGGTGTTCGGGATGGAATCTAAACACTCTTGATCCAATTGTTTGGTCCTTAAAGGAGGTGTTTAGCGCAACGAACCAGGCAATCGGACTACGTGGCTTTAGCACCCTCACTTAGCCACAGGAGTTTGACAATAAAAATTTAGGCGCAGCTCATAGTATTCGAACTGGGGTGATGTAATCACCTGATCGGGTAAGAACCAATCCATCGCATAATGCGGAAAAAATCGCTAAAGATTTGAGACCTCCGAAGAGGTGACCGGCTCACGCCGCATCATGACAGTCACTTTTCGGTTTTCTCTACTAATGTGCTCATCCGAAAAAACCAGGACACAATCGCAGTAGTTCGCCCTTTACTACCCTAGCCAATATAGCGGAATGTAAGGTAGTAAGCACAGGAGCCAGGCAACCCAACTATTGACCAAAGACATGATTCGGAGCCAATGCATATAGTGCTAAATTCGGGGTGCCGAACTATACTATAAAAAGTGTTCAAACTTTGTTGCCGTATTGTGGGGCGCAATGAAGCCCCTGGCAGATTTAAGCGTACCAAAGTGTACGGGTGCTATTTGACAAGATTATTAAAAGAAAGAAGTGGTAGTAAGCTAGTGCCCCAGAAGTTGGGCCGCAAACTGTTTCCATTATAGTTTGATTAATACGTCAAAGTGTATTTGTACAAGTAGTGCAATAACCAACATGCTATTTAATATGCCACAACCAAGGGAGAGCTGCATGTGGGTCCTGAAAACAGGTAGAGTGGTTGTTAAAGAGACCACCTAGAAATTCCCCTATATGTCCGTGCTTCTTGCCGTCTTGGTGTATTTATCCTTCGAAAGGACCGATGATCAGGCCATTAGGGAAGACCTGTGGAAAAGAAACCTGAAAAGGAGAAAAAAGAAAAAGTGAAAGTATGTGTGTCCAGGGGTGGTCGAGCCGTATGATGGATCACAAGCTAGTTATGCCTCCGTCTATGCCCATGGTATTTTGAGTACGTAGTTATGTACACGCGGTACGAATGCCGCCGCTGGTTCGGGACTGGGACGGAGGCCGAATTGCTAGTCGAGCTCTTGACGAGCTAGGCTGTCTTGCTGCAGAGTAGTCCGGACTCGTTTGACAGTGTCCAGGAGCTCGGCCGCCGAATTAAGGTTCTGCTTGAGAAGGCTGCTCTATACTTCTGCTGCTAAAGCAGCGGTGTGCTCCTCGGTACGGAGGAAGCGTTCCGTGTTTCCATGACTGTCATGACGCCGCGTGGTCCGGGCATTTTGAGCTTGAGATACACATAGTGTGGCGCTGCGTTGAATCGAGCAAATGTGGTTTCGTCCAAGCAGTGCGTGATAGCCACTGCGAAAGGGGACTATATCGAAGATCAACTCTTCGCTTCGGAAGTTATCCGGGGATCCGAAGACAACCTCTAGTGTGATTGAGCCCGTACAGCGGGCCTCTACACCTGGTATGACTCCTTTAAAGGTAGTCTTTTGTGGCATGATCCTTGAGGGATTAATGCCCATTTTGCGCATTGTATCCTGATAGAGCAGGTTCAAACTGCTGCCACCATCCATGAGGACTCACGTGAGATGGAATCCATCAATGATTGGGTCGAGGACCAGTGCGGCTGAACCGCCATGACGGATACTGGTCGGATGGTCCCTACAATCGAAAGTGATCAGGCATGACGACCATGGGTTAAATTTTGGGGCGACTGCCTCTATCGCATAGACGTCCCTAAGCGTGCGCTTGCGCTCCCTTTTGGGGATGTGGGTAGCATATATCATGTTCACCGTTTTGACCTGAGGGGGAAACTTCTTCTGTCCCCCTGTGTTCGGTGGACGGGGCTCCTTGTCATCGTCCTCGCTTTGCGACCCCTTCTCCTTGTTCTCAGCATTTAACTTGCCGGCATGTTTAAAAACCCAACAGTCTCTGTTGGTATGATTGGCTGGTTTGTCGGGGGTGCCGTGTATTTGGCATGGGCGATCGAGTATGCGGTCCAAGCTGGATGAGTCCGAATTGTTCCTATTGAATGGTTTCTTTCGCTGGCCGGACTTGGAGCCACTGAATCCGGTGTTGACCGCCATGTCGTCGGTAGTATCACTGTTGTTTCGACGCTTGTGTCTGTTGCGTCGGGGCTTGCTGTTGCTATTTCTGGCTTCCGAAGTGCCAGGTTCGCTTGCATTGTTATTGCCGCGGGCTAGCCAGCTATCTTCGCCCGCGCAAAAGCAGGTCATAAGTGCCGTAAGGGCTGCCATGGACTTCGGTTTTTCTTGGCCGAGGTGTCCGGCGAGCCATTCGTCTCGAATGCTGTGTTTAAAGGCCGCCAGGGCTTCGGCATCCGGACAGTCGACAATCTGGTTCTTTTTAGTTAAGAACCTAGTCCGGAATTTCCTGGCTGACTCTCCGGGCTATTGAATTATGTGACTTGAATCATCGGCATCCGGAGGTCGGACATATGTACCTTGGAAGTTGTCAAGGAAGGCCTCTTCCAAGTCCTCCCAGCTGCCACTGGAGTTTTTGGGCAGACTATTGAACCAGTGCTGGGCTAGTCCTTTGAGTTTTAGTGGGAGGTATTTGATGGCATGGAGATCATCGCCGCGGGCCATATGAATGTGAAGAAGAAAATCCTCGATCCATACCGCGGGGTCTGCTGTCCCATCGTATGATTCGATGTTTACGGGTTTAAACCCTTTTTGGAATTCATGCTCCATTACCTCGTCAGTGAAGCAAAGGGGGTGTGCGGCGCCTCTATATCGGGCCACATCGCGACGTAGCTCGGATGGAGTCCATCTGCGGTTCTCGGCCCGAGCATGATTATGATTGTTGCGTCCGGCTAGGTAGCCGTTGTCACGTGTTGGGGCACGTACCCGTGATCCATAGATCAATCTGTTCTGACCTGCTCTACTGTCCAAGTCCTGCTGTAGGTCATATGTATGTCCCTGAGCTGTTTTATCTATGCCTTTACGGTGAGGTTGAGCGGGCTGGTGTTCGGCTTGAGTTGCCACTGTGTCCCGACCACGTGGTGGTCGGTCAGCCGTATTGCACGGTGATGGTACGGGCTCCAGCGCCTCTTCATCGAACTGAGGTAGCAATTTCCGCTTTGGGTAACTTTTGGCTGGGCGCTTGAGGTCGTATTCCTCGGCTGCCAGGACATCAATCCATCTATCATTGAGCAGATCTTGATCAGCTTGAAGCTGTTGCTGCTTCTTTTTCAGGCTCCTTGTAGTGGCTATTAGCCGGCGCTTAAAGTGCTCCTGCTCGAGAGGTTCCTCAGGCATGATAAAATCCTCGTTGCTGAGGCTCACCTCATCCTCGGAGAGCGGAAGATAATTACTGTCCTCCGAGTCTTCGTGTATGGCCTTGAAAGTGCTAGTTATCGACTAGAGGGGGGGGGGGGGGGGGGGGGTGAATAGGCGATTTTTATGAAAGTCTTCAAAACATGGAAGTTTTGAAGACAAACGATAGAAATGATCCTATTGATATGCAGCGGAAGGTAAACTACACTAAACAAGCCATAGACAAGTATGCTATGAAATGAAAGCACGAAGACTAATAGTGGCTAGGTAGCAAGGATCAGGATGGAAGATTGTATGAAGCCAAACAACAATAGTAGTCACGCAGTGAAGTCAAATAGGTAAAGCAAACATGAATGACTTCACGAAGACAAACTTTAAGTAGAGAGAGGGAGAGGATAGAACCAGTCACTTATTGAGGACACATGATTTGTTGGACCAGTTCCAGTTGCTGTGACAACTGTACGTCTATTTAGGGAGGCTGAGATTCAACTCAGAAGATCGCGTCTTCACCTTATTCCCCTTGAGCTAAGGACACACAGTCCTTGCCCAATTACTCAGGTAAGTCTTCAAGGTAGACTTCCAAAACTTCACAGACTTCGTTCACCGGTGATCCACAATGACTCTTGGATGCTCAGAACGCGACGCCTAACCGGCTGGAGGATTCACAATCCTCATGTGTAACAAGTCTTCAGGTCACGCGGATAGAAAGACTTCAGTGATGCCTAACACTCTTTGGCTCTGGGTGTTTGGGCTTTGTCCTCGCAAGGATTTCTCTCTCTCAAATGCTTCGGAGGTGGGTTGCTCTCAAACGACAAAAGCTGTGCACTAACTCTGAGTAGCCACCAATTTATGGTGTAGGGGATGGGCTATTTATAGTCACTAGGCAACCCGACCTGATTTGTCCGAAATGACCCTGGGTCACTAAGGAACTAACACGTGTTCCAACGGTCAATTTCAAATACACGCGGCAGCTTGACTTGGGCTACAAGTAAAGCTGACTCATCCAGCTCTGGATAAGATTTGCTCTCATTGTCTTCTCTCGAAGACATAGGATTTTGGTTGAGCATCGCTTCAGTCACTCTGACTTTGTTCACTGGGACCCCACTTAACAGTATGGTGGTTCCTAT
Organism: Triticum urartu; assembly: GCF_003073215.2. Lineage (NCBI taxonomy): Eukaryota > Viridiplantae > Streptophyta > Magnoliopsida > Poales > Poaceae > Triticum > Triticum urartu. The sequence continues at coordinate 160,274,035 of NC_053024.1, forward strand.
GACTCAACAAAGAAGAAAAGGAAACAACGAAACAACTAAGTCTTCGCGCTCCATAGTCTTCACGCAATGTCTTCTCTTGTCATAGACTTCAAAGTGAATATCTTCGTATACCACCATTGTCGTCAATATCTTCAGACACTTTTAGGGGTAATCTCCGGTAGGTAAACCGAATCAATGAGGGACTACTACCTGTGTTATCCTGCAATTCTCACAAACACATTCTTCCCTCAACCAGGTTTGTCGTCAATACTCCAAAACCAACTAGGGGTGGCACTAGATGCACTTACAATCTCCCCCTTTTTGTTGATTGATGACAAACTGGTTGAAGTTTTCAACGGGGATAAAGTATGTGAAATTGTAAGGATTTAGGTATTGTCTTCATAAGTAGCAAAAGGCTCCCCCTGAAGATGTGCATATAAGTAATTTGCTTTTGGAATGCAAATGCACATGGCAGGTTGTACTTGTGGAGATCCTCTTCAACTTATGAAGACAATTCATCATGCATGATTTGATATAACGAAGATAATGACATGCATAATGAAAAATGGACGTCTGCAAAATGACTAAGTGCAGAATTTATCATCGCACATGCGGAATTTATCATCGCATCGCAGAATAGCAGAAAACGTAGCAGAGAACCATCAAGTTTTAAGTGTTACAACTCAAAGAACCAAATGTATCAAAAGGGAGAGTTGTAAACACTAGGAAAAATATAAAGCAACCGCCCATATGCACCCGCTTGAAGACTATCAACTCATATGCTTCTCCCCCTTTTGTTAGTAAGGACCAAAAAGGTTTGAAGACATAGAGCTTCTACTCATTCCCAGAAGGAGTAGGAGAAGATGCAGGGTCGGTGTCAGGGTTCGGCAGTGCAGACAAACTTGGTGCAATGTCGATATGCGCTGAAGCTTGAGGTGGTCAAGTAGCATCATCTTGATCATCGATCACTCTGGCATTCACCGTGGCAGCGGAGGAGGAATAGTCAGAGTCTTCAAGAGACGGAGTTCGACGTAGGACATCATTCCTTGGGGGAGTGGTGTCAAACTTGAATCTTTCAGTGAAGCCATCATCTTGAAGATCTGCTTCAGCACTGAGCAATGTCAAACTCTTCCATGACCGCCGACAGGTTTCATGTGTAACAAAGGCATTCTTGGTGGCAAGATTGCGAATGCGATTGATGTCCACCAAGAGGCTTTCCATCTACCACTTCAGCAAGAAGTGATGTTTATCTTGTTTCTGATGCAGAGCCATAAGAAGTTCTCAGTCATTTAGAACACGAGAGTGCTTCCGAGGCCTTTGAGCGATCATACTCTCAGTGGCTTCAGTCCGAGCTCGGTGAGGAAGGCATGTATTTCCAGCCAATGGATAGCCACGAGTGACTGCTTGGACTCCTTCAATGGGTTGCGAGAAGCTTTGGTGATCAACATTGTGAAGACAGACAGGCTCCTTGGCAGGCTCTAGGTATATCGCTTCAACTGACATATAACCCTCTGGCAGAAAGATCAGATGGTGTCGAGCAGAGGGCTGATAGTTGATAGCTCAGTGTAGCTTGATGAGGTGCATAACCCATGGAGCATAGAACTTCAGGCCAAAAAGATCAAAGCCGGATGCAACCAACTGTCTGATAAAGAAGTCTTGAGCATTGAAGCTGATGCCGTTGAAGATATAAAAGACCAAAGTCTTCATTGCTCCTTCAAGTTTTGCAGCTGATGAATGTCCTTTGACAGGCCATAGAGTTTGCCTGACGATGTGATAAATGGTGCGGGGCAGATACTCTAGGTCGTCGACAAAGAATTCCTTTGGGTATTCAGCATCATGTGGCAGAGGCTTCATCATGCTCAACATTTGGCTCATGTTGGGCTCTGTCTTATGGAAGATACTCTCCAATGCATTGCGGTGAAGCTGATAACCAGGCTCATATAATTCTCCTGGAGTGGGCAGGCCGGTAAGCTCAATGATGTCAAAGGCTTTGGCTTCATGATGGACATTGCCAGTCATCCACTCAAGGACCCAAGTCTTCGGGTCCCTGTTGTATCCCGCGAATGTGGAGGGTAGCATAAAATTGAAGCAGAAGTTCTTCATTCCAATGCTCCTTGTCAGTCACAAAGTTGAGCAAACCCGCATCACGGAAGCAGTCAAGGGCTTCTTCAAGGCAAGGCAATCCAGCAATGGCTTCACAGTCAAGACGCATATGAGGGAAGATGCGTCCTTGATCATAAAGGACACATGAATAATAGATGCGCTGCTGATAGCTCCAGAACCGATCAGAGGAGATCCTTGCCCTTGAGTAGGGGTTCTTGGCGCTATCAAAGAAGGTGTAGTGCGCTTTGAAGCCATTAGCATTGAAGGACCCTGGTGAAGTGGCAGTACCTGGAAACCTGGGCAGTCTTGGCTTCGGCTTCTGGACCTGAGGCCTGTGCTCAACATGGTAATCAAATTGGGGACCAGCAACAGGAGGAGGAACCAGAATGGGCCATCTGACAGTGACCAGCTGACCATAGTTATATGCTTGCTCAATGGTAAGTGGCCTTGGAGGCGGTACAGGAGCAGTAGCAGTGACTTCAGGCTGCTGATTGGCATCAAGTGCAGCATTGGTTTCAGGTGCTATCGGATTTCGGGTTCCGGCAGACCCTTGAGGTTCGAACACTGGGATGCGCACAGAGATCTCCCCCCTACCGATCTACGTCCGATCTTCTCGTGCAAACTAAGATGAAAACGATGAACAACACAGGGGACACGGGGTTTATACTGGTTCGGGCCACCGTTGTGGTGTAATACCCTACTCCAGTGTGTGGTGTGGTGGATTGCCTCTGGGGCTGATGATGAACAGTACAGAGGAAGAACAGCCTCGCGAGGGGTGTTCTTGAACTAGGGCTATGTGTTCTACTTAGTCCCTCTACTTGGGCTCTACCAGATTTCTCACCCTCTCTTCCTCTCGTGGTGGCTAGCTCTATTTATAGAGGCCCTGGGCCTCTCCCCGAATAATTGAGCGGGAAGGGCGCCAACAATTGGCCATTTTGAAGGGGAACATCTAGTACAAGTTATCCTGTCCAAAGGTGGTCTTCGGCTGTCAAAATCACTGGTGATGACGCCGTCTTGGGCTCCACGGTGACCTCCGTCCAGCCGTCCGGCTGGTCTTGGTCTCGTTGCACCGGAATGGTAACCTTTTGCCTGATGCCTTGGCCTGTGCTTGCCCCCTTTGCACCAAAGGGGAAACAAGGACTCTGTGCAGGCCGGCGCCCGCCTGGCGCCCGCCTGGCCTTGATCGTCATGGCTTGCGTCACGGGATCCTCGCGAGGTACCCTTGCATTGATCTCTCCGCCTCCTCGCGAGCCTACCTGAGGAGGCCGCTCTTGAGGAAGCTTCCTGTCGTCCGCCCCGCGAGGCTTGGCCCCTCGCGAGGGTCTTGGGCTTGAGCTGATGAAGATGGGCCGCGCTGGGCCCCCACTTGAGCCACGCCGCAGGCCGCAGGCAGGCAAGTCTGGGGACCCCCGTTCCCAGAATGCCGACAGGTGCTATTACTTCAGGCACCACATTGATTTCAGGCGCCACATTAGCTTCAGCCATGACAACGTCATTGGCTTCAGTGCTGATGTTGGTGGCCGCCTCAGTATTGGTAACCTCCACTTCAGGAGATGGAGGGTCAAACACGTTCTCCTCGAGAACAACTTGGTTGGTAGGGGGTGTGGCAACACGTGCTTCTTCTTCTCTTGTTTATTCTTCTTGGTCATCGGCTGATGCAGCCGGAATATCTTCAGCCGCTTTGGCTTCAGACTCAGGGTTGTTCATAGTTGGAGAGGCTTCAGGAAACACTTGGCGTGAAACAGATTGGCGCTCATCTCCTTCTGGAACACTTGACAGATTGACTTGTGGCCTTGGTCCTTTGCGAAGCCTGCGAAGCGCTAGCGACGCTTGTGGAGATGGAGTTGGTTGGGCCTCAAAGTTTTCATCGTCAATCACCGTAGTGGTGACCTGTGTTGGGGGAGTAACTGGTGTTTCTTCATCACGTGGGGATTCTTGAGGGTGATCAGCCCATGAGTCATCCTGAGTAATTGGCGTCAATGGACGACCAATGCTGATGAGTTCGCTGTTTGTGAGAACAGGCGATGATACCACATTGTGCTCGATCTGAGGAAGGACTTCATCATCTTCAACATTGTCTTGATGATTGTCTTCAGCTGCGGTGGGGTCAACAGCTGGAATGTCTTCAGCTTCAGGAGCCTCTGTGGAAGCAGGCTCATGAACTATCATACGTCGTTCTTGGTGTGCAGATTCAGGACGAGCAACAGAAATCGGCTCGACTACAAGGGGCTCTGTGGGAGCAGCCCGATTGCTTTTCTTGGTCTTGCGTGTCTTGGTGGGTGGAGCTTCATCAGTGGTGTTCTTGGTTTCGCGCTTTCTGGCCTTGGCTTCAGCTGCCCTGGTCTTCTGAAGTTCTGAAGCCACTGTGGGGACCTTAGGCTTCACGCCAGTCATGCTGGCTGGGAAGACAATGCGAGGCTCTTCCCGCCTTGATGGTTCAGTTTGGTCCACAGATGGCTTCTTCTTCTTGGCAGCCATTCTGGGGTCAACGCCAGGACGCCCAAGAGCCTTGCGCTTCGCAGCTTCATTGTAAGCTTGAACGCACGTGGCAGCAAGAGTCTTCATGCGCTCACGAGAACCTTTGGCTTCATCACGTTTCTTGTCAAACGCTTCCTTAAGCTCATGCAGCATGACCTTGAAGTTCTGGACATCTGCCACGCTAAGCTTGGCCATAAGCTTCTTGAACTGAGCCTTTTCAAAATCGATCTTGTGCTTCAGCTCAACAATTTTCTGAGCAAGAGCTAGCTCAGGAGCAATGGCGCCGTGGAAGGAAACGCTTAGGCCAATTGGAAGTTTCAGATCATCAAAGCTGAGATTTGGGGTGTCAGACCACTCATCAATGAAGTTGTTTAATACTGCCACATCAAAGAGAGGCAAGTCGTTGAAGATTTCTGCCTCTTGCTTGCTCTTTATCAATTGCTCAAGAGCGTCATCAGCAAGATCGTCGTCACTCGACAGATCAATGGCGTCATTCTCGTTCCTCAAAACAGCAGCAGGGGTCAGAGCAGGACTAGAGGAGTGCATGGGCTTCTTCTTTTTCTTCTCGGTCTTGGAGATGCGAGAGAGATCTTCAGACTGCACACTTGGTGCAGGAGGAGCAATGGCCAAGGGCTTCACTCGCGAAGCTTTTGGTGGAGTGGAAGGCTTCGAAGCCTTGGGTTTCTTCTGCTTCTTCGGCTTCGGTGGTGCAGGTGCTTCGTCAAAGTCAGCGTCGTCTGCGGGTTGATCCAAGTCTGCCCCTTGAACCTTTATATGAGTGATGAGACCTTCTAAGTTGTAGAAGGGCCCAACAAGATTTGGTTCAGCTTCGCGTGTGCCATCAGCACGTGGCGCAGAGGGGCCTAGGTTGAAGTCTAATCCCCAAGACTTCTTGTTTTCCTTGGCCGAGTTCTTGGCAAACTGAAAGTTGCGCTTGAACAGATTGTCATCTTGACACCATAGCAATGACGATGGGTCAGCATCAGCAGGTTGTGGCCCTCGGACCATGCAACGATAGAATCCCTTAGCAATGGCTTCAGCTCTGTTCTTGGGTTGAAGATTTTTATACAGAATATCTCCCCAAGGACGCTTGATAGCATCCTTCTCAGCATACTCCTTGGTGACGAATCTGTACTTGAACCATTGCTCTGCCCAATATCTTCGAATCCATTGGATTCGTGTCTTGCGCTGACCATAGCTTTCTTCGGGGTCAGTTTTGTATAGTACATAGAGATCTTCGGGCAGATCCATTGATGTACCCCCACGGCACTGTCTGCCACCCTTCCTTGCTAATTTCTCTGTTGCCATGAAGTTTAGACTGAAAGGCTTCAACACTGTCAAAGGCTTCCGTCTGCTGGTCAGACAGGAACTGGCTTCGGGAGAGTTGATGTGATGCTGTAAGAATTCTGCAAATGAATGCAGACTATGAGAACCAAGGGATTCTCCCACGGACATGTACCTGTGACAACATTAGAGATGCGAGGGAAGGGGAAGAGGTCATATGCATTCTCAGAAGATTTTGAAGATAAATCAGTTTAGAAGACATTGACCTCATAACATGAAGACATTCACTTATATGTTGAGAGTTGGTTCCAGATTTGTACAAATCCAAGAAAAGTACAAGTGAGGAATCTAACTATATGTGAAGCATAAGTGAATATACTAGGCATTGTATGAGATGCAGACAGGATAGATCCAACTTTGTGGAGGCAGAAACCACTTTCGGTAAAAAGGATGAATCTATAGGATCAAAAAGACGGTAAAAAGAGGGTTTTATTTACCACACGATGAACTGCTAGACGGAGTAGAAGAGGACACCGATCAGTTTGATCTTCCGTGCCCTAACTTGGCAACGGAAGACACCTACGGCGGCGGCGGAGAAGACGATGTTCGCAGCCGGCGTGAAGACGGCGTCGGAGAGGTCGCGGCAGCTAAGCGCTTCGTCGCCGGCGTCGTCGAGAGCTAGTGGTGGCGCTAGGGTTTGTCAAGGTGGAGAGGTGGAAGAAGGATTTTGACAGTGATTGGACTTGCATTTATAGGGAAAGGGACGGCACAGCGTAATTACGCAGGTGCCCCTGGCGGTTCACATCTGAGGGACACGTGGCGAACATGCAACATACTTGGAGTTGTCCCACGTTCCCACGCCCGCCTGGACTGTCGGATGGTCGTTCCGGCTTCTCCGGATTTCAGGCAATCAGAATTGAGCATTTAAAACAGATTTAATGTTTGTCTCTGTATCTTCTGCTGACAAGGACGCAGAGAAGACATTCGACAGTTTCAACAGAATGCATATGATTTGGATAAATAGAGTTTGAGGTAGAAAGCATAGAGAGACTAGGGTCCAATCACATTCACTTAGGTCAAAAGATTCAAATGAGAAGACTTAGCTACAAGTGAATGTTGTAGAGGACAGAATACTTATATATATAATAATGCAACCAAGTCAACATAGTGAAGATAATCAAGAAGACACGATGATATTGAAGACAAACCAAATGTGAAGACATAGCAAATGTAACGCCATGAGAAAAACACTTCAAACAGAAGAATTTGGTGGTGGCGTTACCCACCGTATATGAAGTATTAGACCCAGACACGGCGCACAATTATCGTGGCGCTCCGAAGTCAAATTCCGCGTTAATGTATTCACACTCAGAACGTACGTCTTCATTGATTGAAGATATACTCTACCTTGTGTGTTGCACATCTAAGTCATCAACATGCATAAGTGTTAGGATGTGTGCCTGATCACAGGACATTTGAGGATTCCAAGATATTTAGCTCACACCGTAACTTGCAAAACCTTTTCTCATCCAAGGGCTTTGTGAAGATATCTGTCAGTTGCTCTTCACTGTTGCCATGTATGATATCAATATCTTCCTTCATGACATGATCTTTGAGAAAGTGATGACAAATTTCAATATGCTTTGTCTTTGAGTGCTGAACTGGGTTGTTGGCAATCTTGATGGCGCTTTCGTTGTCGCAATAGAGTGGTACTTGTTTCAGATGGATGCCATAGTCCTTGAGAGTTTGCTTCATCCATAGAAGCTGAGCGCAGCAAGATCTAGCAGCAATGTATTCAGATTCAGTAGTGGAGAGTGATACACACTTCTGCTTCTTTGAAGACCAATAGACAAGTGATCGTCCCAGAAAATGACATGCGCCTGATGTAGACTTGCGATCCACCTTGTCACCAGCATAATCAGCATCCGAGAATCCAACTAGATCAAACTCTGAGCCCTTTGGATACCATAATCCTAATGTTGGGGTGTAAGCCAAATATTGAAGAATTCGCTTCATAGCTAAGTGGTGCGATTCCTTTGGTGCCGCTTGGAATCGAGCACACATGCAAACACTAAGCATAATATCTGGCCTAGATGCACATAAATAAAGTAAAGAACCAATCATGGAGCGGTATACCTTTTGATCAAATTCTTTACCATTGGCATCAGGACTCAGATGACTCTTTGTTGGCATTGGCGTCGTGTAACCTTTGCAGTCTTGCATTCCAAACTTCTTCAGGAAATCTTTGAGGTATTTCTCTTGAGATATGAAGATGCCATTTCTTTGCTGATGTATTTGAAGACCAAGGATGAACTTCAGCTCACCCATCATGGACATCTGATATTGCTCTTGCATCATGTGTCCAAATTCATCACTGTATTTCTGGTTGGTGCAGCCGAAGATAATGTAATCCACATATATTTGGCACACAAATAGTTCACCATCATATGTCTTCGTGAAGATGTGGGATCCAGGGAACCAGGTTTGAAGCCTTTGCTCTTCAGGAAGTCTTTGAGCGTGTCATACCAAGCACGAGGGGCTTGTTTGAGGCCATACAGTGCTTTGTTTAGCTTGTACACCATATCAGGATGTTTTGGATCTTCAAAGCCAGGAGGTTGTGCAACATACACTTCTTCTTCAATCTTGCCGTTAAGAAATGCACTCTTCACATCCATTTGATATAGCAAGATGTTGTGACGGTTAGCATAGGCTAGCAGTATGCGAATAGCTTCAAGCCTAGCCACAGGAGCAAATGTTTCATCGAAGTCAATCCCTTGAACTTGAGTATATCCTTGAGCAACGAGATGAGCCTTATTTCTGACAACTTGACCATGCTCATCTTGTTTGTTGCGATATATCCATTTTGTGCCTATTATGTTGTGCTTGAGAGGGTCAGGACGCTTGACAAGTTCCCAGACATTGTTCAACTTGAACTGTTGAAGCTCTTCTTGCATATCTTGAATCCATTCAGGTTCCATAAAGGCTTCAGCAACTTTCTTGGGTTCAGATATTGAGACAAAAGCAAAGTGCCCACAGAAATTTGCTAGTTGTGTTGCTCTTGAACGAGTGAGTGGACCAGGCGCATTTATACTATCAATTATCTTCTCAATCTGTACTTCATTTGCAACACGAGGATGGACTGGACGAAGATTTTACTCTTGTTGATCATTGTCATCGTTGGGAGGATTGTCTTTAGGCTGAGCATTGTCTTCAGGTTGATTAGGTGCAGAAATGATAAGTTCCTCTTCAGGCTGTGCTTCAGACGGCATGATTTCACCAGTTCCCATTAGCTTGATGGATTCACTGGGTGGAACTTCATCTAGCACATTTGGCAGGTGCTCTCTTTGCGAGCCGTCAGTCTCATCGAACCGCACATCCACAGTTTCAACCACTTTATAGAGAAAGAGGTTGAAGACTCTGTAGGAGTGCGAGTTCTTTCCGTAACCGAGCATAAAATCTTCATGTGCTTTCGGTGCAAATTTTGAAGTGTGATGTGGATCCTTGATCCAGCACCTAGCACCAAATACTCTGAAGTAGCTGACATTTGGCTTCTTACCAGTGAGGAGTTCATAGGATGTTTTCTTCAGAAGCTTGTGAAGATAAACACGGTTGATGACATGGCATGCAGTATTAATAGCTTCAGACCAGAACTTTCTTGGTGTCTTGTATTTATCGAGCATCGTTCGAGCCATCTCAATGAGGGTTCTGTTCTTGCGCTCCACGATGCCATTCTGCTGAGGTGTGTACGGAGCTAAGAACTCATGAGTGATTCCCAATGTATCCAAGTAAAGATCGAGGCCGGTGTTCTTGAACTCAGTGCCGTTGTCACTCCTGATATGCTTGATCTTGACGCCATAGTTGTTCATGGCACGGTTGGCGAAGCGTCTGAAGACATCCTGCACTTCAGTCTTGTAGAGAATTATGTGAACCCATGTATATCTTTGTCGGATTTCGGGTTCCGGCAGACCCTTAAGGTTCGAACTCTGGGGTGCGCGCGGAGATCTCTCCCCTATCAATCTACGTTCGATCTCCTCATGTGATCTAAGCTAGAAACGATGAACAACACAAAGGACGCGAGATTTATACTGGTTCGGGCCACCGTTGTGGTGTAATACCCTACTCCAGTGTGTGGTGTGGTGGATTGCCTCAGGGGCTGATGATGAACAGTACAGGGGAAGAACAGCCTCGCAAGAGGTGTTCTTGAGCTGGTGTGGAGTGTTCTACTTGGTCTGGGTCTCTCCCTCCATCGGCCTAGATGCCTCTACTCTGTGGTGGCTAGCTCTATTTATAGAGGCCCTGGGCCTCTCCCCAAATAATGAGCGGGAAGGGCGCCAACAATTGGCCATTTTGAAGGGGAACATCTAGTACAAGTTATCCTGACCAAAGGTGGTCTTCGGCTGCCAAAAGCACTGGTGATGACGCCATCTTGGGCTCCACGGTGACCTCCGTCCTGCCGCTCTGCTGGTCTTGGTCTCGTTGCACCGAAATGGTAACCTTTGCCCGATGCCTTGGCCTGTGCTTGCTCTCTTTGCACCGAAGAGGAAACAAGGACACAGCGCGGGACGGCGCCCGCCTAGCGCCCGCCTGGTCTCGATCGTCATGGCTTGCGTCACGGGTTCCTCGCGAGGTACCCCTGCCTTGATCTCTCCGCCTCCTCGCGAGCCTGCCTGATGAGGCTGCCTTTGAGGAAGCTTCCTGTCGTCCGCCCCGCGAGGCTTGGTCCCTCGCGAGGGTCTTGAGCTTGAGCTGATGAAGATGGGCCGTGTTGGGCCCCCACTTGAGCCACGCCGCAGCCCGCAGGCAGGCAAGTATGGGGACCCCCGTTCCCAGAACGCCGACAGTAGCCCCCGGCCCTAAGGCGCGCCCGGGCTTGGCCTGGCAGGGAAGCGAAGGGGCAAGCGCGAAGCGCCGCGGGCCCCAATAGCCTGCGGCCTTGGGCGCCGCGTGGCGTTTGATTGGACGTGGGCGTCTGCGCTTCCCACGACGCCTTGGCAACCGCACAACTTGACAAGTCCCTGCATGCAGAGAAATGGGTCATGATTACCTGCGATCGTGGTGCTTGACGGTTGGCCTTCTCCGGCTATAAGTACGGGACTGTGCGAGCTCCTTCAGTCTATCCCTTCCTATTACTCCCTTCCTTCTTCTTCCTCGTCCTTTCTTCTCCTTACGCCAATGGCACCAATCCGCCGGTTTTCTGCAGAAGAGAAGGGAAAGGCCCCCCAAGAGGGCCCTGATCCTCTCCCGCCAAAGAAATGGCTGGTCCTCAGCCGCCGAGACGAGGGTGCTTGGCATGAGGCGTCGAGGCCTTGGTACGAGCGACCGCCGCCTGGGTTTCCGCTGCCCTTGTACGCCCGCGTCGTGGGTCCTGGTGGAGAAGGCGTCGAGCGACACCGACGGTGCCGCCGCCGATGCCGGCGAGTCACGGTGGTGCGCGTCGTTCCTCCTAGAGTCCACGCTGAGGGCTCCTCTCGCGAGCTCGTGCTTCACGCCGCCATGCCTCCAAGCTCTTGGATCTGCCTTCCTCCCTCCTTCACCTTTGAGATTCCGCCGAGCGGGTCTCTGGAGCTCTGGCTGCAGCACGCCGACTGCAGCATCCTTGCAACCGGAGCGGAGGTCACGATCGTTGCTCCGGGCAAGGTCTTCATGACCCAGGGCTGGGGTGAGATCGCCCAGGTCTGCCGGACGGAGGGTGCCCCCGTAATTCACCTCGAATACGACGGCGCCTCCCTAATGTTCTTCAAGGTATTCGATGTTGAAGGACACCGGCTGGAGTGCTGCCCCAAGGAAAGCGGCAGGGGCAACGAACTGGCGAGGACCTGGCCTGCACATCGGCCCTCCAGCAGCTCCTCAGGCAGCAGCGGGGGAGCTGGGGAATCCAGCGGCTCCCCCGAGCTTCTCGCGACTCCGGAAACGAGCGACGACAGCTACGAGCCTTCGAGCTTGCGCCGGGCTCGGAGTAGGGAAGCTGCATCAAGCCGCCGACGCCACTGATCTGGATGGGGTTGGCGCCGGCGCCGGGGCAGCCCACTGTTGATGATGGCGTCCCTTGCGGAGGTGCGGGCATCTAGCGTTCCTTAGGATTAGTACCTTTTGAAAGCACAAGTGCTCCCCAGGTGGTTTTGGTAATTAATGTCAACATATCTCTTGTTGGACTAACACTTTTATCTAGTATGTTTCAGATAAGTTCAACAATGGAGTGGCATGGACTAAAGGATGTGGGAACTCCTTCAAGATGCTAAGGACAAATGATTGGCTAAAGCTTCAAGCTCAAGACTCTTCATTTTCTATTTTAGTGATCCAAGATCACATTGAGTCCATAGGAAAAGCCAATACTATTAAGGAGGGATGAGGTGTTGCTTAATGAGCCTCTTGCTTCATGTGCTTAGTGATATGCTCCAAAACCCTCAGCTACTTTCCCATATCCACACTTGACCTAAACCCAAAGCCAAACTCGGATCTACCGATTCTTTCTATCCGGCGCCACCGAGTTTCACATGTCATAGCCACTGCCAAACCCTAAGCAAATCGGTTCTACCGATAGGGATCTCGGTCTCACCGAGATGGGATTGTAATCTCTCTGTGTATGTCCATTACCAAAATCGGTCTCACCGAGTTTAGGCAATCGGTACTACCGAGATTACAATGCAAACTCTCTGGTTAACTTATTACCAAAATCGGTCCAACCGAGTTTAGTAATCGGTCCCACCGAGTTTCCTGACCAACCCTCTGGTTAGCTTATTACCAAAATCGGTCCCACCGAGTTTGTGTAATCGGTCACACCGAGATTACGTTATGCCCAAACCCTAACCATATCGGTCCTACCGAGTTGCATCTCAGTCCCACCGAAAATCCTAACGGTCACTAGGTTTGTTGAATCGGTCCGACCGAGTTTAACAATTCGGTCCCACCGAGTTTGGAAGATTGTGTGTAACGGTTAGATTTTGTGTGGAGGCTATATATACCCCTCCACCCACTCTTCATTCGTGGAGAAAGCTATCAGAACAGATCTTCACTTCCAATACACATTTTCTGAGAGAGAACCACCTGCACTTGTGTTGAGCTCAAGATATTCCATTCCTACCATATGAATCTTGATCTCTAGCCTTCCCCAAGTTGCTTTCCACTCAAATCCTCTTTCCACCAGATCCAAATCCTATGAGAGAGAGTTGAGTGTTGGGGAGACTATCATTTGAAGCACAAGAGCAAGGAGTTCATCATCAACACACCATTTGTTACTTCTTGGAGAGTGGTGTCTCCTAGATTGGCTAGGTGTCACTTGGGAGCCTCCGACAAGATTGTGGAGTTGAACCAAGGAGTTTGTAAGGGCAAGGAGATCGCCTACTTCATGAAGATCTACCGCTAGTGAGGCAAGTCCTTCGTGGGCGACGGCCATGGTGGGATAGACAAGGTTGCTTCTTCGTGGACCCTTCGTGGGTGGAGCCCTCCGTGGACTCGCGTAACCGTTACCCTTCGTGGGTTGAAGTCTCCATCAACGTAGGATAGCACCACCTATCCGAACCACGCCAAAAACATCCGTGTCTCCAATTGCGTTTGAATTCTCCAAACCCTTCCCTTTACATTCTTGCAAGTTGCATGCTTTACTTTCCGCTGCTCATATACTCTTTGCATGCTTGCTTGATATGTATTATGATCATTAAACTTGTACCTAAACTCCACTTAAACCGAAAAAGTTTAAAAACTGCAACTTTTGGCACTTAGTGTCTAATCACCCCCCCTCTAGACACCTCTTCCCAAGATCCTACACCTTTGTTCCCTGCGAGGAATCGAAGCAACACCCCGTGGGGGTATGTAAGGCGCCTGCCATGTCTTTTCTGAATATTATATCCTTAATATGAATCGATGCGAGGTGCTTGTTCTGTCGCGGCTCGGCTCCCCCTTTCTATCCTCACGAGGACTTGGCGCTCTGCGCTGACAGGTCCCAGTCCCCAGGCAGGCTTCAGTCGTCGCTGGTATGCCAGGTCGCGATGTTGTGGTCAAGGCCAGGAGATGAGCGGCCCGAGGTCCGGTAAGAGCCCCTGAGTCGCGATGCTCGGGAGGTCCCCTTTAGCGCTCAAGCAGCCCTCGCTGGGCGAGGAAGGAAGGCAGCGTCGCCGTGACAGAGCCGCACTAGGCGAGGGTTTGGTGCTGCGTTGGTCCAACTCATGTAAAGGCGTGACTTATCTTTTGAGTTTGGAGTGGCTCTTCGACGAGGCGCCCAGCCCGAGTGGTGGTAGCTGAGGTGCTGCTGGGTTGGGTCCTCGCGAGCTTCTTCCCACTCTCCCGTGCTTTCCTTAATGCTCTATGTCCTTAGGTCCCGGCCCTCAAGCGAGCTCAGCCGCCGCTGGTATGACAGGTCGCGATGCCGTGGGTCAAGGCCAGGGGTGAGGGGTGAGGGCTGGAGAGCCAGTAGGAGCCCATGAGTCGCGATGCTCAGGCGCCCCCCTTTTAACGTGCAAGCGGTCCGTGCTGGAGAGAGGGAGAGATAGCCCGCGACGTCCCCAACGTTGCTCCCGGAGTGGGTCCTGCATACCAATCATAAAGAAAGACAAGACCTGTCACTATGGCTGCCAGCCAACCATTGGTCGCTCCGAGGAAGTGATTGGGGGCACTGAGGGCCTGGTGAGGTGGCGCCTTGCGGGGCTGCCGCGGCCAGAGCTCGACCACTCAGATTTGTCGGCGTTGCAGGGACGGACCCGTACGCAAATGTCGTGCCAGAGAGAGCAGCTCCGCAGGTAGGCATCAATCGAGCAGGCGATTAGGTCGGGTATGTTAAGCACGCAGGAGGAAATTCATTTTAGGCAGATGCGGGAAAAGCTAATGCCGCTGGGCCAGGCCCGAGCAGCTTGGGGATGATGCAGCCCGAGGGGCGCCCCCAACAAGGTAGGTAGAGAGCATAAGCAAAACGGATACATGTCGCAGGGACGGACCCACGCGGCCTGGGAATGATGCGGCCCTGTGGGCGCTCCCAGCTAAAAATGGAACTCGGAAAGATGTCACCTGATGCTGTTGAAGACGAAGCGATGCTGAAGAAGTGGGCGATGCGCGGTGAAGACGTCGACCCTCACGAGCCCCCAGGCCTTGGAGCCTCGGGAGGCTCTGGGGGCACGGGTAGGTCTTCGGGGGCCATCTCCACCTCCGCCAGGACCGCGCGATGCCTGGCCTCCTGAGCCTCCAGAACGCTCCTCGGCAGGCGCTGATGAGCGGCGACCACGTTCGGCAGGCCAAAAGGCATGCGAACGTAGCTGTGAGGTGGACCCTCGCAACGCCCCACGCGCGAAGGCCAAAGGCGCTCCTGAGACGCGGCTCGGTTGAGCCCTGGCACGTCGATGAAGACGCGCAGCCCACCATCCTTGCCTGGATGTGGGGCTACGGCGGGTAAGCGGCGGCTGCCGCGCATGACTCTCGACTCCTGTAGCTCCTGGGTGTTTCTTGCGATGAACTCCTGAGGGTTTGGTCTTCCTTGCCTTGTACCTTCCTGAGGGAAACGTGCCTGGAAGCACCCCTCCAAGTGGTGCCCGAGCGCCTCCCTCGCGACCTTGGCAAAGTCGGTGGCTCTCCAAGAAAGAGCCCCCGAGCCCTGCCTGAGGAGGGCACCGGGCGCGCCTTCCTATGCGAGAGAGGGTGGCGCTCCCTGATCGGGCGCAAATCCTGACGCAAAACCTCTGGAGGCGTCTGCCTCCTTTTGGCTCGGGCCAGGCGAAGCCTTCTTCTTCTTAAGGGTCGCCTCGGGAAGTCTTCCGCTCCTGTGATCTGGGTCTTCGATTGCTGCGGCTTGGAACGCACGCTCAAGTGAACACACTGCGTCCCTTTCTTCGCAGGGTACGATGATGACTCCACCGCTTTCCGGCATCTTGAGGACATTGTAATCATGGTGAGTCACTGCCATGAACTTGGCTAGGGCTGGGTACCCGAGGATGGCGTTGTACGGTAGGCGAATGTGGGCGACGTCGAAGTTGATGAGCTCGGTGCGGTAGTTGTTGCGCTGCCCGAAGGTGACTAGGAGGCGAACCTGCCCTATTGGGACAGTGGAACCATCAGTAACTCCTAAGAAAGGCTTGGTCGGCTGAAGCTGATCGTATGGCACTTTGAGATTGTCGAACGCCTCGACGGACAAGACGTTGAGTCCTGCTCCGCCATCAATGATGGTCCTAGTGACCTGCACATTGTTGATGACTGGGGAGCAAAGCATAGGGAGGACTCCGGCCATTGCCGCGCACTTGAACTGATCCGCTGAGCTGAACGTGATAGCGCACGTAGACCATCTGAGAGGGCGCCTGGCCTCAAGCTTGGGAAGGACTACATTCACCTCGCGAGCAAACTGCTTGAAGATGCGCTGTGAGGCTGGGGCTTGGGTGCCACCCGAGATGCAGGCAATTGCGCGCGGCTCCTGGAAGCCCCCAGCCCCATCGTCTTGATGTTGGTATTCATTCTTCCTTGGCGGTGGCGGCAAAGGAGGGAGGCCTGCGTTGCCGCGCGGGTGATCCTCGCGAGGATGGTCCCTCCAGCCTCCCTCGCGAGGCTGGTCCTACCAGCGGTCCTCGCGAGGGCGGTCACGCCATCCCTGGCGTGGGCCACGGTCTTCCCATCGTCCTCCACCTCTTCCTCCTCCTCGGCCATAGCCCCTGTCGTTGCGCTCGGGGCGTCGGCCGATTCGCCCGTCTCGCATGGCTCTGAGCTCTTGACATTCGTTGGTGTTGTGGGTGTGGAGGTCGTGGTACACGCAGTATCGACTGCCCTTGGATGACTCAGGCTGATCCCTGCCTCGCTTGGTGTCTGGTTCCGCTGCCAGCACGGCAACCCCCTTGCGCTTCACGTCCTCGGCCTTGTGCTTTTTCTCTTCTGGGTCGGCTGTCGGGACCTCGAGGAGAGAGAGGTGCCCCTCCTCAGCCCTGGAGCACTTGGTCGCCAAGTTGAACAGCTCCAGGGATGTGCACGGGTCTTCATGAATTGCCAGCTCCTCCTTCATCTTGATGTCGCGCACGCCATCGGAGAAAGCTGAGATGATGGCTTCTTCAGTCACCCTGGGGATCTTGAGGCGAGCGTTGTTGAAGTGTTGGATGTATTTTTGCAGGGTTTCCCCTGTCTGTTGCTTAATGCGGCGCAGGTCGCTCACAGCCGGGGGCTAGTCGCGAGTGCCCTGGAAGTTGGCGATGAAGCGAGTGCGCATCTCGCCCCAGGAGGAGATCGTGCTAGGAGTCAGGTTCAGGAGCCAGGTGCGGGCGCCGTCCTTGAGCGCCATGGGAAACCAGTTCGCCATGACCTTTTCGTCTCCGTTGGCGGCTTCAATGCCCAGCTCGTAGAGCTGTAGGAATTCCGCGGGGTCTGCCGTGCCATCGTAGCAAGGGGGCAAGTCAGGCTTGAACTTGCCTGGCCATGTGACGCCGCGTAGCTCGGGGGTGAAGGCGAGGCAGCCTGCTGTGGCCATCGACGCCCTTTGCTGGCACTGAGCCTGCTCTTGGTGGTCACCATGCGCCGCCGTTGGAGCAGCGCGGGGTCTTGTCGTGGAGGCGCAGGGACGCGATCTTGGCGCGTCGGCGCTGGGAGCGCGCGAGCACCTTCTTGGAGACGAGGGATCTCTTGGCAGCTTCTTTCTTGCTGCATAGGCGCCGGACATGGAGGGTCTCGCCCTGGGGCTGCACGCCTTGGAGCCAGGGCGCCTTCTTGGGGAGGAGGTGGTGGAGGCGCCTCCTGATCCTCGCCCCCTGCGCGGAATGGAGGGTGAGGCAGCGAGAGGGACGGCAGGGGGAGCCCCCTGCGGCGCTGACGAGCTCGGTGATGCGGGCGAGCCAGTCCTCGTCGATGGGGCGGTAGTGCAGGAGCTCCCTTGCCAGGAGCAGCGCGGCGTGCGCGTCCACGGGGGCGCGACGGGCGTGGGACGACGAACCAGCTGGAGTCAGCGACGGGGTGGCAGTGCGGCCATCCCGTCGCATCGAAGGATGCTGGGACGAGGCCTGCTGCTCGTTCCCCGCCGGGCCGGTGGCGGCGTTGGCGGCAGTCGACGGGGAACGACGAGGGCGTCCGCCGATGGGTGCCGTCTGGGCGACGCGGGTGGCGTGAGCAGCCCGGCGCTCGGCGCGAGCCCGACGAGCGTCAGCCATGGACACGACGGAAGATCACACGCGAACAGCGGAGGAAAGATTCCGGCGCACCCCTACCTGGCGCGCCAAATGTCAGATTTCGGGTTCCGGCAGACCCTTAAGGTTCGAACTCTGGGGTGCGCGCGGAGATCTCTCCCCTATCGATCTACGTCCGATCTCCTCATGTGATCTAAGCTAGAAACGACGAACAACACAAAGGACGCGAGATTTATACTGGTTCAGGCCACCGTTGTGGTGTAATACCCTACTCCAGTGTGTGGTGTGGTGGATTGCCTCAGAGGCTGATGATGAATAGTACAGGGGAAGAACAGCCTCGCGAGAGGTGTTCTTGAGCTGGTGCGGAGTGTTCTACTTGGTCTGGGTCTCTCCCTCTATCCGCCTAGATGCCTCTACTCTGTGGTGGCTAGTTCTATTTATAGAGGCCCTGGGCCTCTCCCCAAATAATGAGCGGGAAGGGCGCCAACAATTGGCCATTTCAAAGGGGAACATCTAGTACATGTTATCCTGACCAAACATGGTCTTCGGCTGCCAAAAGCACTGGTGATGACGCCGTCTTGGGCTCCACGGTGACCTTCGTCCTGCCGCTCTGCTAGTCTTGGTCTCGTTGCACCGGAATGGTAACCTTTGCCCGATGCCTTGGCCTGTGCTTGCTCCCTTTGCGCCGAAGAGGAAACAAGGACACTGCGCAGGCCGGCGCCTGCCTGGCGCCCGCCTGGTCTCGATCGTCATGTATTGCATCACGGGTTCCTCGCGAGGTACCCCTGCCTTGATCTCTCCGCCTCCTCGCGAGCCTGCCTGATGAGGCTGCCTCTGAGGAAGCTTCCTGTCGTCCGCCCCGCGAGGCTTGGTCCCTCACGAGGGTCTTGAGCTTGAGCTGATGAAGATGGGTCGTGCTGGGCCCCCACTTGAGCCACGCTGCAGGCCGCAGGCAGGCAAGTCTAGGGACCCCCGTTCCCAGAACGCCGACAATTTTGAATAATCATCAACAATGACGAAGCCATAGAGACAAGAAGTTGTAGTGGGAGTAGAGTAGTGAGTAGGGCCAAATAATTCCATGTGTAGCAGCTCGAAGGGTCGAGATGTCGTCATGATTCTCTTCGAGGGATGCTTGGCCCTAGTCATCTTTCCAGCTTCGCAGGCACCGCACAAGTGATCCTTCTTGAACTTGACGCCCTCAATGCCTATGACATGCTTCTTCTTTGCGAGAGTGTGTAAGTTCCTCATGCCAGCATGCCCTAACCTCCGATGCCAGAGCTAGCACTCTGAAGCTTTTGCAAGAAGACATACGGCAAGCTGTGGCCCTGCTGAAAAATCTACCATGTATAGATCATCTTTCCGGTACCCTTCAAAGACTAGAGACTTGTCAGATTCCATGAGTACAAGACAACGATATTTTCCAAATATCACAATCATGTTCAAGTCACAAAAGCATTGAGACAGACATTAAGTTGAAACCAAGGGATTCAACAAGCATCACTTTAACCATGTGTTGATCCTTTGAGATTGCAACTCTACCTAGACCCAATACCTTGCTTTTACCAGTGTCGACAAATGTGATGTGACTTTTGTCAGATGGACATAAAGTTGAGTCCATGAGAAGACTTCGATCACCAGTCATATGATTAGTGCATCCGCTGTCCATAATCCATTATGAAGCATGAGGTGTCATACCCTACAGTACAGTTAGGGGGATAGGCTTCACCAAGAGTATTGTGAAGCATAAACATTTGACGGGCAAGAGGATTATCAAAGCTCAGATCATGATTAGGACTGATAGGATGTTTGGCAAATGATTCAGGAACAAAATACATAGTAAGACCATTTGGGCATTTGATCTTGCACCCTACAAGATGTTTTAGGTCCCCAGCAATAGCATCAGACACCTTTGATTTCCGGCTGGAGACCTTACTCTGCAAAAGAAAGTTAATTTTTCTTAACCACCCACATCTTCAGGGATGGCTTAGAAGCAATGAGTCTAAGTGCAGCATCTGAGAACTTCGGCTTTGGAGCCCTAGCAAATAGCCTTGCAGGAGATGAATGATACTCATATGAATAAGCAGAAAAGTTCTTAGTCTTATGAACATAGCGGTTTGAAGAAACACGCTCATATTCATAAGTCTGAGTATGGTTTCCCTGCAAAACATTGGCGTTAGGGTAACTCAGGTGAGTCATCTGTCTGTATGAAGCCTTTGGGCCATATGAAGCCTTTGGTCTGGGATTTGTCTTCTTCCCAGGTGGTGTCATGATGACATTCACAGGAAGATTCTTAAGACAACTTTTGGGAACCCAGATCCTCTTCATAGGTGGCCCATTCCTGCAATTAGTATCAATATACTTGGCAAACATTTCACCATTCTGATTCTTAAACAGTTTATAGTTTGCATCAAAGGATTCATCAATGATAATAGGGTTAGCACAGGTAAAGCCAGATAAGGTGAATGGATCCACTGAAGGTCCCTTTGCAGCAACCCATGTGGTTTTGGGATACTGCTCAGGCTTCCTGTAGGAGCCATCAACATTCATTTTCCTCTCGAACCCAACACCCTCTTTCCTAGGGTTTCGGTTCAGAATATGCTTTTTGAGGACATCGCACAGTGTCTGATGCCCTTTCAGACTTTTTTACATCCCTGTTTCAAGCAATGTCTTCAACCTAGCATTTTCATCAGCAATAGTAGTGGCATCCTTAGCAGAGGGGTTAGTTACCACATTAGCAGTTGAAGACAATGCAACAGTAGCAGCAGTAGAACATTCAGCAACAGAGGTAGCGTTGTCACGCTCAAGACATTTTAAACATGGTGGTTCAAATCCTTCCTGAGCGGAACTGATCTGTTGAGCGCGAAGTGACTCATTCTCTTTAAAGATCTTCATGAGCCGCTCTCAATTTCTCAAGCTCTTGCTTCCCTTGAAGATAGTCATAGGAGAGCTTTTCATGAGTGGTTGAGAGCGTTTCATGACGACTTTCGAGTTCCTGGTACTTAGCATGAAGATTTTTTATGTCTTCAACTAAGGACTGAGAACGGGTCATTTCCGCATCCAACATGTCATCGCTTTTGTCTAAAAGTTTTTTAGTATGTTCCATAGCTTTCTGTAGTTCAGCTGCAATTTTAGCAAGTGTTTTGTAGCTGGGTTTGGATTCACAATCAGAGTCATCTTCACTTGATGTTTGAAAGTAAGCATCGCGTGATTTTACCTTGGCACCACATGCCATGAAGCAGTAGGTGGGAGCAGAGTCGTCCTTGTCATTAGCTTCAGCACTGGTGACGGAGCCATTGTCTTCAGTGTTGAAGATTGACTTGGCAACATAGGTTGTAGCTAGAGCCAGACTTGCAACACCAGGGTCGGACTCCTCCTCAGACTCCACCTCCGCCTCCTTTGAAGCAGACTCCTCCTCTGAATCCATCTCCTTGCCAACAAAAGCACGAGCCTTGCCAGATGAGCTCTTCTTATGAGATGAAGACTTGGATGAGGACTTGGAAGAAGACTTTAAGGATTTCTTCTTCTTCTTGTCATCAGAATCATATTCCTTGCTCTTCTTCTTGTTGTTGTTCTCATTGTCCCACTGTGGACACTCAGAGATGTAGTGTCCAGGTTTCTTGCACTTGTGACATGTTCTCTTCTTGTAGTCATGAGTGGAAACTTCATCATTTCTTGAGCTGGATCGTGAAGACTTTTAGAAGCCCTTCTTAGTGAACTTCTGGAACTTCTTTACAAGCATAGCAAGTTCCTTTCCAATGTCTTCAGGATCATCAGAACTGTAGTCAGATTCTTCTTCAGATGAGGAAGCAGCTTTTGCCTTCAAAGCGTGAGTTCGGCCGTAGTTGGGACCATAGATATCTCTTTTCTCAGATAGCTGTCATTTCTATACCGAAATTGACAGTGATGGGCCACTCATCTGTCAAATACTCCAAACTTGTTATTAGATCCACACTCGTTCAGGTACAACGGTCTCCTTCTACCTCTCCTTCTGGAAATTAACATTATTTATAATTTTGAAGATGTATGTCCGTCCATCATCCAGAAAATGATTCCAACAAGCTTGACCCCGAATCTACGCAGTGAAGGTCTTGGCACTAGAATCTATAGGCCCCAACCTGGACCAAGTTGTCAGTTTCCTGAGATGCTTTCCGTGCCTAGAGAAGCTATGTATCGAGGTGATGTTCCTTTCCTATTAAATGTTAACCATAAGGGAGTTCAATTGTTGCCACCTTTTCCCAAGTTTACAATGACAATGTACTACGATTTCTGAAGAATTTTTGGTGGATTTCAGTACATACATGTTTCCCCCCATATTGGTTGCTTGATTCATATAGTTACAATCCATAAGCATTTCTCCTTTGGATTTATCTGTACTAGTTTTCTTAGGGAATTTTTCATCCACCCCAGCCTTTTGTGAAGAAGGCTACATTTTTCTAGATTGTAATCAAATGCCCATGTTAATCATGTCGGATCGAAGATGGCACGTTAGTGCATTTTACAAATCTTGCAAACCAAATAGGCCTATAGTAGTGTTCAAAACTGCATTTACGCACTAATACGCTCTCTTCTTTTGTAGATAAGATTAGGCCCAGTGGTGGATAATGTGATAAATATAATAATCACATGGAATGCCTAGATCTGCATCTCTCAGAAATTACTTTGAACTCCTACCGAGGGACCTTACCGGAGATTATATTCGCCGGGTTCTTTGTTGTCAGAGTAAGGGTGCCGAAGGTAATGAGGTTTGCCCTACATTTCTTTCACAAAAATGAATGGTTTGTTGATCAACGTCGACGGCTGCGGCAGAATGGAAAAGGCTCCGAAGAAGCTGAATTTCATTTTGGAGCTTCAGATGACAGAGTAATCGGAAGTCATTATGTCAAGCTCATACATGACTTGTCAGTGGCTGATCCCTTTGCAGAAATGATGAGGTTTCTAAACAAGCCTTACAAGTGGTAATATCAGTTTGAACCTCTCTTATATCCATGTTTAGCTAATCAGCGCGGGCGTTTGCAGCTGCATGAGCTGAATTTCATTTCTAATATCAGTTTGAACCTTGTAATCTTCGACATTTGAGCCATATAACTCTAGAACTTGAACCTTGTAATATTTGGGGCTTTTGTGGTACAATTGTTGAAATGGCATCGTATGAGACTCGTATATTGGTAGTACTATTTTGACCTTAATATGCATTGGACTTAGATTTTATTAACCATTCTCGAATGTGTTTTCCCAGTCGATCTCATCGCAAATGATCTATATAGCTTACTCGACTGCGATCTTCGACATTATTGCACACCGTTGGTTTCTTCAACCGTGTGCCCTGTAGAGCGTGGAATTAATTATCGCAATCGAGTGTCGATCATTACCCTTATGTGTAACTTTGACCTCATCACCAATGGGTAAACTTATGGTC
Organism: Triticum urartu; assembly: GCF_003073215.2. Classification (NCBI taxonomy): domain Eukaryota; kingdom Viridiplantae; phylum Streptophyta; class Magnoliopsida; order Poales; family Poaceae; genus Triticum; species Triticum urartu. The sequence continues at coordinate 160,297,369 of NC_053024.1, forward strand.
GAAGTCATTCCACACACTTCGTTTTTGCAAAGCCTTTTGCCAATAAATGCCCACGATTTGCCCCTCTTCTAGCCGACGCATGGCCAAGCTAGCCGGGCGGGAAGCTTGCGCGGTTGCACACGGTAAATTGCGCGGTTGCGCGGGAACAGGCTCACTAACGATACATTTGGCGCCTCTTCGAGCACACTCGTGGTCAAATGAAATGCGTGTGGGGTGCTCAAGTGTGCACTGGAATCCTCAGCTATGAACGCGGTGACAAGACGTGACGATTACAGGCCGATCGGCCCCCATTTATTACAATGGCCATTTAACCCTTGTGTCTCTTCAACCTTTCGATCGCGCCCCAGTATTGCATGAAGCACACCCACCGTGACAAATTCTTAGAGGGTATCCTACGCGGCTCCAATAGCGCGCCGAGCGGCTTCCAACAACGAGCAGCAGTTCACCATGCATGCCGTGGTGAACACCCACAGAAGGTTCATTGAGCTCTCGGTGGTGTACACCAACAACCCGGTCTGGGTGGAGCACTCCATCCACATCATGGAGTTTTTGCTTGCTGAGGAGAAGTACAAGGTGGTCAGGTTCGACCTCGAGTACACCCACGCTCGTGTCGGGTCTCATCCCAAGGTCGTCGTCGTCCAGATGTGCGTGCGCAGTCACATCCTGGTCAACCACTAGTGCCTGGCCACAAGGCCTTGCGAGCATTTCACCAGGTTTGTCAACATCGCCCACTACATGTTCGCTACGGTGGACATCACCAATGATGTAAAGGTGCTCAAGAATTCGGGCATCGCCTGCTAGAATCTTGTCGACATCTAGGGCCAATACAAGTTCTAGGGAAGTAAGAAGCATGAGAAGGACTCACTAATTCACCTCGCCGAGGCCATCATCGACCCCTACTATAGATACATGAAGGATTCCTACAACAAGGACAAGCATGCCTGGCACTCGGCCTGGATGGAGAAACTCGACAAAGCGCACGTCGTGTATGCGACCAAGGAGGCGTACACGAGCTATGGGATGTACAGGCAGATCATTGACATGAGGAAGTGCCTCCTTCCCAAAAATGTCCAGGGATCCAGCCGGAAGTAGAGCAATGGCAAGGGTCGTCACAACAAGAAGTAGATGATTAGATGCTTGTTTCTCCTAGTTTAGTATGCATGTAATTACTTACTTTGGTGTGTGGAAATGTTATGTGTGTAGTCACTTATATAATTGTATGCTTAATTTGGTTATGCAATGTTGTTCTTATAAGTATATATGTTGATGTTCTGTAGACAGAGCGTAGATGTTGTGCGGACAGAGCAAATCACATCACACACGGACTAACCAATGGAACCCATCGGTGATGATTTCATCAATCTCTCACAATTGCACACCAACAATCATTTGCTAACAACACACACGGCTTCTTAACAGGAATCGTCTGTGTTGTTATTGGTCTTCCCACACATCTCTGATTACTGACCTGTTTGTCGCGTATCACACGCATCTTGTTAAGTCAAACCATTTCTTTTGTGTTGGCTCATCCGAAACAGTTCATTTGAGTGAACTGTATGTCATATATCGCACACACCTTGATCTGGCTGAACATTTCTGTTGTGTTGCCTAATCACAAACAGTTCATCTGAGTGAACTGTATGCTGTATATTAAAGTTCCATGAAGAAAGATCCCAAATAATGGATGTTGTGATGCTACTCGATGGCTGGTGGGCTAACTTGGTAGGGGATCAAGGCAACCTTTCTGACCCATTTCTCCCAAGTTTTTTTTGCTATGTGTCACCTTATAGTTGTGTCCTTGGTTACAAACATTAGATTGTCTTTTACAATGATATAATTAAGGTAGAGCTTTATTGGATATAATTGGATTAAGATTAATATTACAACTCTCTACCAAATTTTGTTAAACAACATAATACTACTGCTCTTGAGTCCCAGTTAACCTCTCTGGCCAAGATTATATTTCAAGTAGTTTTTGCATCTCTGAACAAACAATGGATACGGATTCTGCTTTATATACATGGCCCTAATGCTTTCGAAAATAAATTGTCCTTGGCACTGCTTACTAACGACCTGAATTAACCTACTCCTAGATAGGACATTTAGTATGTCGATTACACTTAAAATAAACGCCCACAGTCTATCCTCAAGGAGATTGTACTATCTTTTTAAATGGAGTAAACAGGTTCATGTTGCGCAAGCATACCGGCAAGTGAGGGGTCTACTTAAGTGATATTATAGGTGTACTTCCATATTATTAGTATTATTTTCTCTTTAGAAGATTTTGAGTCCCTTAAATAATGGTTCATGGTAGCTTGGTTTTGCTGAGAAGTCATTTTTAAGAATAGTGTTCGACCATCAGTACTTGAAACAACCATCTTGGCTTTTTCCCTCTTCATAGATGAGGGGTAATATCTTGGTTATATGGTTGACTTGAACCCCAAGAGGAACAAAGCTTGCATATGTTCTTTATGTTTACATTGAAATGTATTATGAGTGTTTTATTCCGTTTCGCTCCTCATATTTCTTCCCCTGGGTCTTTTTATCATGTGGACCTGGTAGTGAAATATGCCCAGATTATATGATGCAAATTGAGTCTTCATGCTTTGTAATTGGTGCCATGATTTTGATGGTGTGGCTCAAGGAGGAAGATGTGGCGCTCGTGCTCGTAGGCAGGACGGTGCAAGGCGCAACTCCGACGCGGTTCCTCGCCAGTTGGACGGCATTCAGGCGCAACCCTGTCACCCACTGAGTGCTGCCTCAGCTACAACCTCCCTTGGTGAGCTCCATCTTCCTCCTGCTCCTCTGCTTCAGCTATTGTTTGGGACATGGTCATGGCTATCTTGATGTGGTCTTCATCTGGTTGATGCATTGTGCCCTACTCATGCATCAATTCCTACTTAATCCATGTTGTTCTAGGGTTTACGGGCTGTTGTTCATGTTTAGTTGCTATCATAGGAGCTCCTATGATGGCCCTGGTCATGGCTATGCTGATGTGGTGCTCGTCTGGTTGATGCTCTGTGCCCTACTCATGCATCAGTTCCTACATGATCTCTATAGTTGTGGATCCATGCTATTCTAGGGTTTGTAGGTTATTGTTCATGTTTAGTTGCTATCATAGGAGCTCCTGTGATGCCCTGGTTTGCATGTGGATGCCCTAGACACAGGAGGTCCGTCCCCCTCTCCTCCTCACATGATAATAATGGCTAATCACATGATAATATCACATTAACATATGTACCTGACACCACTCATGTAATTACCCATTATTTTTGCCTTAAAGATGAGCTTGAAACCCTAGCCCTCCAAGGATTCTGATTTGAGCTATCATTATGTTCATGTCGTTTTGAGTTTTTTTTTCCGACAATTAATGCCCTTCTCGTTTTCTTTAGTGATCTTTGATTACATGAACCGAGCACTAGGACTGGAATCTAACTGGACTACCATGGCACTTGAGTATTCAGTCTGTGTACTCCCAAATTTAATCTTCCCTTTCTTAGTTAGCAGTATTGATGTTGCTTATCAATCATGCAATTTGTTGTTAGCAACATGTACTAGATTTGAGTTAGTTTCATTTCAATATTGTTTTTGTTTTCAGACATTCTGGATCATACTAAGACACTTGGTAGAGATGTCCTAGATTTATTCTTTTGAGTTTCACTAATTTCTTTCTATGCTTTCAAGTTTGTCAGTGTCATCTCTAGTTACTATTGGTCTGTTTAGGGTTCATCTAGATATGACATTTATGTCACATCTAAGTTGACTTCATCACCTGTTTATGGCTCCCACAACTTGTTTTCTTTGTTTTTTTACAGTATATAAACAAGAAAGCTACCACATTCTCGTACAACTACATGCTCAAAAAAAGTTTGGCTATTTGATGCTTAAAAAAGCTACACGTGCACGTCCGGCTAGCTAATGTAAATCATATAGATTAGAATTTTTCTTATATTGATTAAGAGAGATAAATTATTTCTTTTTATAAAATAAGGATCAAATATTTCCTTTTTTGGTCTCCCACTCCGAGTGCTAAGGAGCAGCCGGCGGCTTCCTAGACACGTCCAAGTAATTGTCTACGAGCACGTGCATGAATGGATCAACAACCCCAATTGGAAGAGATTAACAAAAGTGCCTACTTGTTGCATGCCCCTCGAGCATAGGAAAGAGATAAAGGAGAGAATAAATCAATGGGCATAAGACTGCCTGCATAGTGGGAATAACTTCAAGAGTAACATAAGCTCCAACTCCGTAAAATTGTTTATATGGCATTGGGTTAATGAGAAGAGAGACTAGTTACCATAACATCACATATCCTAATACAATACGAATATATAACCTAATAAATGAAGATTTGCATGACACCACACTTATACTACTACCCAATACCCACTATGAAGATAGTAATATAGCCTAAAAAAATGTGTAGTATATTACTTTTGAAGTTACTCTCGGCTAGTTTCAGGAACATTGGCCGTTGCCTGCTGTCGTTATGGAAAGAGGAACATTGGCTGCTGCATTCTCAGCAAGCTTCATCATATAAAAATCGTTCTTTTTAACCTATGTAGTTCACATAGATATTGAAGGGTGGATTAGTAAACGCATTGGTTTAAATTCAAACCGTTATTTTCAACTACATTGGAAATAAAGGATAAACTTGAGAATCCCTGTTTTTGTAATTCATTTGTGTATCTGATGTCTTTCCGAGAGTGGCGAAAGAACAGGCGACCTTGCTTGCTCTTGGTACATAGACCAACGGTTGAACGACGCGTCGCTAGAAGAATTAAATACGATTGTATAGGCTGAGAAGGATACAACCGGTTGGACACTACTGTACGGTGACGACTCCATCCAACATGACGACATGATGACGGTACATTTCAGACATGTTCTGTTAGTACATGTACCGATACGTCGTTATATAATGATTTGCGACCGGGGGTCCGTTTAATAAACGGCATGTGCACAACAGATAAACATATATCACACAATCAATCCACCACGCCCCGCTCCTCATTTAATAATAAATATAAAAAGTAAATCTATCCTTTCAGACGCCGCACGAGTCAGAGAAGCTCAAAGCTATGGCGACGGCGGAGGCACGAGTCAGATTCATATGGCTGACCGGTGGGTCTGGACCATTGCTTTTGAGCTTGGAGGCAGCCTCTTACGCTAGCGTCGATGCTAGTGTTTTTGGCTTAGAGGCAGCAACACACAGTGTATAGAGGCAGCTGCTACACGCTTGGAGGCGGGCTTAGAGGCGGAAATATCGCACACTATGGATGCTCTCATGTCTCGTCCTCCATCGAGTGTCCTGCATCCCCGCCTGCCTCACCCGTGCTCCCGTCACCAGAGACAGCGAGGCCCGGTTCTGGTCCCTCATCTGTGCCACCAGCATCGCTCCGTGCTCCTGCTCCTGTGCCCAATCGGCCACACACTCGAAGTGGTAGCGGTATTTTTCAGCTTAAGCAGCGTACTGACGAAATAGTTGCATGGCTTGCTACCTGTATGGCACATGCCGTATCAGATCCCAATTCCGAGTCGCGTCATTTTCAAGCTGCTATGAGCATTCCACACTGGCAAACTGCGATGGAACAGGAATATAATGCTCTTCTTCACAATAAAACATGGTGTTTGGTTCCTCCTCCGGCAGGTGTTAATGTCATTGATTCTAAATGGGTTTTCAAAGTGAAGAAACTTCCTGACGGATCTATTGAACAGTACAAGGCACGTCTGGTTGCTAAAGGATTTAAACAACGACATGGTCTTAACTACGAGGATACCTTCAGTCCGGTCGTCAAGCCTACTACCATACGGCTGCTATTATCTTGGGAAGTTAGTCGTGGCTGGTCTCTCCGTCAGTTGTCTTTCTTCATGGTGTGCTTGAGGAGGAAGTTTATATGCGGCAGCCACCGGGTTTTGTTGATCCCGATTACCCTCATCACTTATGTCATTTGGACAAAGCTCTATATGGCCTGAAACAGGCGCCTCGTGCCTGGCATGCTCGTCTTGCATCTGCTCTGCATGCTCTCGGTTTTGTTCCCTCTACGGCAGACATATCACTATTTCTTTTTCGTCGTCCCGAGGTCACCATGTATCTTCTAGTCTATGTTGATGACATCATCCTTATCAACTCTTCAGTGCCTGCTGCTGATCGTGTGCTCTCAGCTCTTAGTTCTGACTTTGCTATCAAAGATCTCGGCAAGCTTCACTATTTTCTAGGTTTGGAAGTTACACATAATGCTCCTGGTCTCTCTCTTACTCAAGTACTTTATGGACCTTCTACGATGTGCTGGTATGCTCAAATGCAAACCTGCATCCGCACCCATGACTGTGACTGATAAGCTCTCTGTTGATGATACCACATATCGCAGTATTGTTGGTGGTCTACAATACCTGACTATTACCACCAGACATTTCCTTCGCGGTTAATCACGTTTGTTAGTACCTTCACTCGCCTCATGACTCGCATTGGTCTGCAGTTAAGCGCATTCTCTGCTACGTACATCTCACCGTCTCCTATGGTTTGCATCTTCGGCCTGCTCCCTCTGGTAGTTTGTCTGCTTTCTCAGATGCTGGCTGGGCAGGTAATTCGGATGATCGGCAATCCACGGGGGGTTATGCCGTGTTCTTTGGTTCTAACTTGATCGCCTGGAGTGCGAGAAAGCAGGCCACTGTGTCTTGCAGCAGTATTGAGGTTGAGTACAAAGTTGTAGCCAATGCAACCGCCGAGCTCATTTGGGTACAATGCTTGCTTCAGGAGTTGGGGATGTCACAGAGGCAGCCACCTGTTCTTTGGTGTGACAATATTGGTGCTACATACCTTTCCTTTAATCCGGTATTTCATGCACGAACAAAGCACATCTAAGTTGATTATCATTTTGTCAGAGAACGTGTTGCATAGAAGCTACTTCAAATCAAGTTCATCTCCTCTAAAGATCAACTTGCGGACATCTTCACAAAGCCGTTGCCATTGCCTTTGTTTGAGGTTTGCCGGCAGAATCTCAACCTACGGGACACGGTTGAGATTGACGGAGGGTGTTAGACTTTGTATAGCTTTCCGTATATATGGTGTATACCTTGTATTCTACGGGACACGGAACCTATATCAGCAACTGATGAAGGATTAGTGAGGTCATTTGTGTGGAGTGCAGAAGTTAAACCATAGGAGATGGACTCTACAATGTTAAAGAACACCATTCAGCCAACCCCATTATCTACAATCTATTATCCATGTAAGTTTCCACTAAATGCCAGATCACCACTACACTTGCATAATTCCACTTTATTGGTCTGCAAGTACATTTCTGGACTTGATTTCCTTAAATCGTTAATGCAAAAATAAATACTTAATTTTACCTAGTTAGCGATACCTTCCACATGCTCTTAGTAGTTTTGAACCAAGGTTGAACTAACCTTACTTCAAAGCTGCGACACTTATTATGGACCGGAGGGAGTATCAAATTGATTAGAAAGGTACTGAACATGAAAACATAAAAAAACATGTAAACCAAATAAGATGCGGAGATGGATAATTTACATCAGGCCATGTATTTTTAATGAATTCCACAACAGCATACGATAGATCTTGTTTGGGCACTGGGAAACACACTCAAGAAAAGACAATTAGACAGGACGTAAATGAAAGATTAAAAGCCTTGATAGTTTCATAGGTAACTAATTACCTTGACAACTGAAGCTCCAGCAGCAAACTTCTTTCCAAACTTCTTTGAAGCATCACTCAAATTTACACCTAATTGTTCAGAAAACAAACATGATCTATTAAACAATGGCCAACCTTAATAGCCAGCAGATACTATCATGGAGCTTGAGGCAGGTTCTGCTCAAGCTTGGATCTGCAACTATAGAACTACCTCTTCAAAAGAGTTCAAAATATATTCACGTTCATTCTTTTTGCTTAACTAGCTGCGAACAGTTAGTCCACTCATGCAACGGCCTATCAAAACCACTTACCGAACAATTCCAGGCCTTTCACCACAGTAACACATTTGCGCTTGTTGCGGACAATCTTCTCGATAATAACCTCTTGCTTGTCCTACACATAAAAAGGTAATTATCCATTAAAATGTTGCAATTCAGATATTTACATTGGCCCGAACTCAAACCAAAGATATCAATAGAATAACAAGCACTAAAGGCAAACTCGAAGTTGCATCCAGATGCCAGCATCGGAGAAAACTTACATGTTGCAAGACTTGCAGGCTGAACTTGGGGGGCTTTTCATTGGTTGCAGGGCCTGCCTTCTTTGCCAGGTGCACAGTCGCCACATGGAGAGCCCCATTGTCACCTGCAAGAAATAGATATGATCCACCAAGCCACATGGATTACGAAAATCCCACAAAGTTAGCATTTCATACCTGTCTTAGGGTCAGACATTTTTGCCACCTTTGGCTTCTTATTGGAAGTAGCCACCTTGAAAGCACTTCCAGCTGCTCTCTTATTAACATGCTCCGACTTCTGCATAGCATTGTGCTGGTGTCAGGTATTATCATGTATATTTTGTAACATGGAAAAGCACATCAAGTACAAAACCTTAAGTTTTTGTTCTTCCTCGTTTTCATCACTCTGACCTTCACTATTGTTCTCTCTCGGACACTACAACAGACCATGACAGTAGTCAAGCATCAATCTTTAAAAGTCAAAACTATAAATTAAATTCTCAACAACTCACAGAAAACTGGTCATCGTCATCATCCGCACCATCATCATCAACAGCATCATTGTCACTATTGTTCTCTCTCGGACACTACAACAGACCATGACAGTAGTCAAGCATCAATCTTTAAAAGTCAAGACTATAAATTAAATTCTCAACAACTCACAGAAAACTGGTCATCGTCATCATCCGCACCATAATCATCAACAGCATCATTGTCACTATTGTTCTCTCTCGGACACTACAACAGACCATGACAGTAGTCAAGCATCAATCTTTAAAAGTCAAGACTATAAATTAAATTCTCAACAACTCACAGAAAACTGGTCATCGTCATCGTCATCATCCGCACCATCATCATCAACAGCATCATTGTCACCATTCTTATCTGAAATTGGAACAGACTGGTTAAGAATCCTTGCCAGGTGCATAAACACAGAAATACCACCAAGTATTGTGAAATGTACCTCCAGATCCGTCATAATCAAAAGCGATCGTGGAACCAGGGTGGAGGTCAAGGAAACAAAACATGCACAAAATTGCTTGTGCTGAACAATAAAATAGCATAATAGACGTGTATTTAAGGACTGCAATCACACATTATTAGGATATTCATCGCCTTTAGCTGGCTGGAAAATATTGTAGCCACGGAAGCTGACGGTGGCTGATGAAGATGTGTGTGATAGTTCAAAATCTTTCTCGAAAAACAGGTCAAAGTTAGTTTGCGCGAATCTATCACTGCAAAGTGTTCCGATGCATATCCTTTTGTCACCAACTTTCACAAACATAGTTGCCATGTCTGCTTCCTTTGATTTTACAAGAACAGCCTACCAAACAGCAATAACAAAATGAAAATGGCTCAATTTACCAAATAAAAGTCGCGGGAAGAAAGGAGGGATAGGCGTACAACAAACCTGAGTGAGTTGCCAAATGAAGCCATACTCAATTGAAAACCTGATTTTACACCCAGGCTTAACGTCAATGACTACACATGCCAAATTAGAGGATCAATGACAGTGAAATTTCAGCTTTTTGGAAATGGAACATGGTCAGACTATAGATGTATTCATGTGAAACAATGAGAGTGAACAACTGTGCATCGACAGAGCAAATAACTTATTGGAGCGATAACATGCGAGTGGATGGGAAATCAGAGAGTGAGATATGTGTATTACCACAGAGCTCGGTTGAAGAAAATACTTTGCTCTTTGGATATAATTCTGTTTTGGCTACAATTTTCAATCATTTTGGGAAGCAAAACATCAGCCAAAAAGGAAGCACCGAATCTAAAAAGTTCCTCAAATGCGAATTTCTTTTTGAACTGCTGCATGTGCCTTATCCTACGTTGCCATTCATTTGAAATTGTGTCACTGCAAATATTTGACAGTGTTGTTGTATCAAGATCTGTAAGATCGGCAAAACAGAAGTCTGGTAACTTCAACCCATAATCGTCTAGATCCAATGTTGAGAGTCCAATCCACCTTATTGAAGGTACAGAAATGTTGAAATTGTCAAACGCAGCATTTACGGAACCTCGGGCATAAACAGATATTATTTCAATTCCCTCGGGGTCAGGATCACACAATCCATATACAGGTAGTCCAGTGTGGTCTTTAAGCCATTTCAGGAACTGCCTGGTTGATATGCTAGGCATTCCCAAACCAGTCAATATAATGCAATGATGCTTGTTATGGTAATCCATCTCTTCCAAGTATGTCATCATGGTATGCTTTTCAACAACAAGGATGTACTCGATGTCACCTGCATCTTCGTGGACTACAACTCTTGAATAAGTTCAGGTTTTCTTGGGATTGGTGTTCCAAGTGAGCAACTTACATTGTTGCCCCCCTTCATCCTTAAGACAATATTTCCCATCACCACGCCTCGTTCGGCGGGGACCACATTGAGGGACTTCCGCCTGCACCCTGTCATGCAGCAGAGGTCATTAATGATCCCATCAGACTTTGCCTGGTCTAGATACAGACGTTTGTTCAAATAGAGTAAAGTCCGCTGTGACATTTCTCTTCCAGAGTGAAGTGATTCCCTTAATTTCGGGATAGCCCAAGCTGTCCTTGTGGCAACATTAAGTTGACCGCGATTCTGGAATGATCGCCTTTTATTGCGTCCTGCCAGAAGCAAGTATACCTTCGAGTTCTCATCATACTCCATGTTGTCTTTGTGACAATTGGGAAATCTGAAGGTATAACCGTTCCTCTGTTCAATTGTACCAATGTTTGTCTCCAGTACAGTTTTAAGCGTCTCTGTGACTACCCTTGGCATCTTCTCCTCAGCAATGAAATATCTCTTATACGATTCCTCCCTCATGGGATCTGGAAGTTCCGCTACAGCACAATCATGGTCACATTTTTTGTAACTCGCGAATATATTATACCCATCGCCTTCCTGGAAGAAGCCTCCTTTAACACTGATGTAGTCCTGGCCCTTTATAACTCTACAGCGCTTATCCGGCAGAAAAGCGAAGCGTGATTGCAAATCATCATTGGCACGTGACAGATGCATCCCACCTTCCATTTGTCACTCCACACCTACAACAATCGTTGCAAAGTACAAGAACAGTTTCAGAAAAGACTTAAACAACACAAACTGAAACTTTTAATAAGAACTAAAATATTTTGCTGCTCTGTAGTCCAGCAGCAGACTGAATCTCTTAGTCATCTTCCTCTAGGTCGAGTATTAAGTAGCACAAGCAAATTGCCTCCCTACTAAGAACAATTCAGTAAATAAATGCTATGATTCTGCTTCCTAATTTATGCAACGAAAAACGTACCTGTTGGTGATGACAACCTTCTGCCGACGATCTCCTTGATGAAGAAGAATAGAAGTCCAAGGGGTGCGGCGGGGACGTCCTGTTGATGACGTGGACGGGCAAGTCGTGGTTGATCGGAGGCGAGTCGTCGGTGTCTTGCCTCCAACCGACGACGAACTCTTCGTGAACAAGAATCGAAGTCCGGGGGTGTGCCGGGGACGTCCTGTTGATGACGTGGACGGGCAAGTCGTGGTTGATCCGAGGCGAGTCGGCGGCGCCTTGCCTCCAACGGACGACGGCACGGCTGAGCGGCGCGAGGGTGATGAGTAGAAGTCCGGTGCTAGCCGCGGCGTCGAGAACGCACGGGGCGGAGGGTTGGAATGGGGTAAGGCGGCTGAGGCGGCTGAGAGGAAGGTGCAGGCCAGGGGAAGGGAGCAGGACCGTCGGGCGAGATGAACCATGAAATTTAATCGGTTCCTGTAAAAACCCTAAGGCCTTTTGGTAAGGCAAGGATTGTGGCCCATTAAAATAAATTCGTGTTGGGCTGAAAAGCCCGAAAATAAGACATGGGGTATCTAATCCCGAGCACAAAATACCCACATAAACAGTAAATTTCGAGGATCCTAAAAAAATACAGTAAATTTCAAAAAAAAGTAATTTCGAAAAAAAAACAGTGAACAAAATCCAAAAAATCTGAATTTTTTGTGTATGAACCTCAACAAAAGTTCTAACATCCTGCAAAATTTCACGCCGAAAATACATCCGTGGAGGCCTGTACAAAAAAATCGGGACCCAAAAAACACCTGTTTTGGAGCACTTATTTTTATTTTTGTTTTTTGCACACGCCTCTACTCATGTCTTTTTGGGGCAAAATTTTGCAAGATGTTAGAAAAACCCACAAAAAAATCAGTTTCTTTTTTTTTGTAATTTATTGTTCATGTGGCAGCATTTGTGCTCAAGACTAGAGTAACACTTTCGTGGAAAATTCTAGTTTTGTGCACCGGCCAGCATTGCACAATTCCCATCTTAATTAACATGCATTTGTAATAGACTCAGCGTTAATCTACCTCGCCCATCTATCCTACCCAAAGGCTTGTTGGTATGGAGCTGGTGTCTTGGCGGACGTCCTTTCGTCCCTATGTAGGTTGTTTCCTTAAGTTGGTAGATGCCTTTGTGATCCGGTTTGAATATCAGAAGGTTTCCGTACCTTTTCCTTAAGGAGTAGCCCTGGGTTATCGAATTCATGAGAAGATGTGCGCTACGTGTCGGAGTACACGGGTAGCCTAGCCGGCTCCCCCTGGCCCGTCTGAAAAAATTATGAGCCGATCCGGCCCTCAAGAATCCAAGACATGGGGCCACCTTTCCCTTGCCGGCTGTCTCCCAGACGGACTATCAGAAAGCAGCCCGGCTTTAGCCCTCATGAAGAAAGCCGCGGGAGGACCGGCTCCAAGAAGCCGGCCACGAGAAGGCCGACTCCAAGAGGCCGGCTCTCACAAAGCGGTCAAGATCGTACCCTCGAAGTCCGCATCCACCTAACGGCGATGTGGCGGGGCGTGGCTACAGTAAAGCCTGCCACCCCCGAATCTCGGAGCACGCCTGGCACAGTGCGCCGTACAGGGTGGCCATGACCCGTCCGGCGCGGCACTGTTGCCATGTTGACCCTGATGCCATCCACGATGGGCTGTCAGCGCGGCCCATGGGCGGTGGGCCCCTTCAGGTAGAGAGACACCCGAAGGCGGCCAGGCCTCCCCCAGTCGGCTCAAGACAGGGCCGGCTCCCCGCAGCCGGCTTGCCTCCTCCCTCGAAGGAGACGCCCCATTAAGGAGACAAGACGCGGTGAGGCTACAGCGATCGCCCGCCGGGCGGCGGCACTGTAGTCACACCCACCTCGGCGAAGCCCTCGTCACCAGGTTGAGGCAACAGTAACCAGCCACCGACAAGGCCCTGGACAGTGGGGCCTGCCTGTCGACCAAGGAGCCGGCAGCTGACGGGACCCACCAGCCGGCGGGCCCCAGCAGCCGACGCAGAAGCCGGCGAGCGTAAACACCGACGGCTGGGGCCCATGCCCAGCCGGATTACCATTGTACCCCCAGGGGGTGGGCCTATATAAACCCCCCGGGGCACCCATGCAAAGGGTTGATCAGAGCTAGTTTTAGACACCACATAGAGAGGAGAGGAGAGCAAGTCGTTCCCTTCTTCTTCCTCTCGCCAAACAGCTCAAGGAGCATCTTGTAGCCACTCGTTCATCTAGTGATCATGCGGAGACCCCGCAGAGCAGCAGTAGGGGTGTTATCTCCTCGGAGAGCCCCGAAGCTGGGTAAGATTCGCCGGCGTGCATGTCTTCGCCTCATCCCGCTTCCAGGCACCGGCGACGTCTTACTGGCTCCCACAATGATAAGCCACCCATTGGCATATGTCGCACCTACCACCCAACATTTGGCGCCCACCGTGGGGCCAGGTGCACCGTCGTCCGGAGACCTGTTCTGGACGGGAACCCTCTTCCTCCCCAGCGAGCGTAGCCAGTCCGGCACGCCCGATGTCGCTTGCCACGACGCGCTGCAAGGCGTCGCCAACGTCTGCGCAGCGAGCGGCCTCGCCGATCTCCTGGACGAGACCCTCATCTCCGACGAGCTCGCCTCTGACGCGGGCACCGACCACCTCGTCAACCTCCTCGGCCAGCTCCACGTCTCCGGCGAGCTTGCTGTGGACTTGGAGTCTGTTGGCTCCATCGATCCGATGCCTGTCGACTCCGACACGGCCTCGCTCGACGCTTTCCCCACCAACGTCGCGATCTACAACGACCCTCTTCCCCGGGCCGATGGCTGCGATGGCGCCACCACCGAGGTGATGGTCATCGGCCACAGCGGCGCTTCTGGAGAGAACGCCCTCGACGCCCCGCATGCAGCGGTCCACGATTTGTCCATCCCCCTCTCGGCCGATGCCGACGCCGAAGCACTGGAGGCTTGCCGCCTCGCCCTCCTCGCGGAGGGCCGGAAGTTGGCTTCCATGAGACGCCTCACCGAGGCTCACCAGCGCGAAGCCGACCGCGCCGCCTTTGGCATGCCGCCCCCAGGCGGCCAAGCCGAGCCGGCGTTGTCAGACAGCACAGCGCTGCCCTCGCCGACACGCTAGGAGTCGACCGCCCAGTCTACGCCACTCCGCTCGAGTACCTGCGCGCCGCCTAGGCGGCCGTAGATGAGCTAGACGGACTGGGGGCCGAAGAACTCCCCCACATGACCAGACGCATCCAGCAACTAATCGATGCAGTCGCACAACGTCACGAAGATGACGCCCGCGCGGAAAGCCCTTCCCCGCGCCGAGAGCACGGCGCGACGAGCCGAACGCCGACTACGGGTAAAACCCGCGCGCGACACGAGAAAGAGCCGGCTGCCAGCCGAAGCCGAACCCGGATCTCCATCGAGTGAGACGCAGAAGGCCGTCCCCGGGCCGTGGAGCGGCGGGGCAACCCGCCTCCGCCTCCGCCTCGTGGGGAGAGATATCCCAGCCCGCCGCCTGTCACGCATCCGACTCTCAGCGGCCGACTAGGTCTCCGTGAAGGAGTCGGCGAGAACGAAGCCCGTCATCGGATCGACCGCCTAGCGCGATCCCTGGCGCTAGAAGAAGAAGATGATGTCGGCCCGCCTTGCTTCGGCCCCCGCATCCGCGACGAGCCTTTCCCCAAAGGGTTCTCGCTCCCAAGAGACACGCCCAAGTACAACAGGCTCCATGAAGCCGGAAGATTGGCTGATCGACTACTCCACAGCGGTTCGCATAGCAAATGGCAACAGGCGCGTTGCCGTGAAGTATGTGCCCCTCATGCTGCAAGGCACGACACGGACCTGGCTCAATAGCCTCAGGCCCTTCAGCATCAACAGCTGGCTAGACTTCACAGAGGCCTTCGTCCGCAACTTCACCAGCACCTACAAGCGGGCCCCCAAGCCCAGACAGCTCTCCTTGTGCGTACAAGGCCCCGCCGAATCCACTCGCGACTACCTCACGCGTTGGGCCGAGCTCCGCAACTCTTGTGAAGGGGTGCACGAGGTGCAAGCCATAGAATACTTCACCGTCGGATGCCGAGAAGGCACCCTCCTTAAGCACAAGCTCCTCTGCGATGAGCCGACTACCCTCGATGAGCTTCTGGTCATAGCGGACAAGTACGCCACCGCCGACTCCTCAATGAAGACCGAACTCCGGGTAGACGCGTCCGGGAAGGTACTCAACCCGGCGCCCAAGACGCCGCTGGGGACTCCGGCCGACGCCCGTACCAGGAACGACCACAAGCACAAGGGCCCCGTGCCGCTCTCCACCAGTCGGCAGGTGGCCACAGTCGAGGACAAGCAGCCCGAAGGGCGGCCCGCACCTAAGAAGCAGAAGGGCGGCAGGCCGGCTTGGCAGCCGGCCTTCTCCTACGAGCAAACTCTCGATGCCCCATGCAAGTTCCACAGCGGCGCAAAGCCATCCAACCACACAACCCGGAAGTGCCACTGGCTCACCCGAATCTCCAAAGGCGAAGGGCTCGTGCCGCCTCCGCCTGCTGGTCTGCCGCCTCCGGCTCCGCAGCTGCCGACCGCCCGGCCAGCAGTCGGAGCTGTGCACGATGAGTTCCTCGACGAGCATGCCACCTATGTCGTCTTCACAAGCCAGCCCGAAGGCCGGCGTAGCAGACGCCGAGAGCACCAGGAAGTCAACGTGGTCGCTACCAACCCCGCCGAGCACATGCACTGGTCAGAAAAAGCCTATCAACTGGAGGCGGGCCGACCACCCAGAGGTGATGCCATCTCCCGGCTCTTATGTGTTGGTTTTGGATGCCACCTTTGCAACGGACAGACGCGCCGCCCGTTTCTCCCGCGTGCTGATAGACGGCGGGAGCAGCATCAACATCCTGTACCGTGACACCCTGGAGAAGCTGAACGTCAAGACGAAGCAACTCATGCCTACTCGGACTGTGTTCCATGGCATTGTACCTGGCCTGTCCTGCGCCCCCATTGGCAAGATCAAGATTGATGTTCTCTTTGGGGACAAGGATCATTTCCGCCGAGAAGCGATCTGGTTTGAAGTGGTGGACCTAGAGAGCCCCTACCATGCATTGCTTGGCCGTCCCGCCTTGGCCAGGTTCATGGCTGTTCCCCACTATGCTTACCTCAAGATGAAGATGCCGAGCGCCAAGGGCATCCTCACCGTAGCCGGCGATTACAAGAAATCTTCCGAGTGCGCTGCAGCCAGCAGCTGGCTGGCCGAGTCCCTTGTGATTGCCGAAGAAAAGAAGATGTTGGACCGAGTCGTGGCCATGGCCGGCAAACAGCCGGCCCTGTCCCCCGATCCCAAGGAGTGTGATGCCCAAGGATCTTTCCAGCCGGCCAAGGAGACGAAGAAGATACCTCTTGACCCCGAGCATCCAGAAAGGTTTGCCGTCATCGGGGCAAACCTAAACAGCAAATAGGAAGGCGAGCTCGCCGATTTCCTCCGTGAGAATCGGGACATCTTTGCATGGTCCCCTAAGGACATGCCGGGTGTTCCGAAGGAATTCGCCGAGCACAAGCTACACGTCCGAGAAGGCGCAAAACTAGTCAAACAACCCCTCCGCCGACTGTCGGAGGAGAAAAGAAGGATTGTGGGAGAGGAGATAGCCCGGCTTCTAGCAGCCGGCTTCATTATGGAGGTTTTCTTTTCAGAGTGGCTCACCAACCCGGTCCTCGTGCTAAAGAAGAACAACAAGTGACGCATATGCATAGACTACACGAGCCTCAACAAGGCCTGCCCCAAAGATCCCTTTGCCCTGCCAAGGATTGATCAAGTGATAGACTCCATGGCCGGATGCGAGCTGTTGAGTTTCTTGGATGCTTACTCAGGGTACCACCAGATAAAGCTAGATCCGGCTGACCGCCTGAAGACCACCTTCATCACGCCATTCGGAGCTTTCTGCTACCTGACTATGACATTCGGCTTAAGAAATGCCGGTGCCATTTTTCAGCGTTGCATGCAGAAGTGCCTCCTCAAGCAGCTCGGCAGAAATGCCCACGTCTATGTAGACGACATTGTGGTGAAGACGGAGAAGCGCGACACCTTGCTGGAGGACCTCAAGGAAACATTTGAGAACCTGCGTCGGTTCCAGATCAAGCTCAACCCCGAGAAATGCGTGTTCGGAGTGCCAGCCGGCCAGCTCCTAGGCTTCCTGGTCTCCGAACGCGGCATCGAATGCAACCCAATAAAGATCAAGGCCATTGAGAGAATGGCGATTCCCACCAAACTTCGAGACGTCCAGAAGTTCACCGGGTGCTTGGCCTCCCTGAACCGCTTCATCAACCGGCTCGGAGAGAAAGCTCTCCCCCTCTCCCGCCTCATGAAGAAGACCACTCACTTCAAGTGGAACGACCAAGCCGACCAAGCTTTTCACGAGCTGAAGAAGATGCTGGCCACGCCGCCTGTCCTGGCGGCGCCGACTGAGAAAGAGCCCATGCTCCTCTACATTGCCGCAACCAGCCGGGTGGTCAGCACCGTCATCGTAGTCCAGCGCCCAGAAGAGGGCCGAGCCTAGCCGGTCTAGAGGCCGGTGTACTATTTGAGCGAGGTGCTGTCTACCTCGAAGCAGAACTACCCGCACTACCAGAAGATGTGCTATGGCGTGTACTTCGCCGCCAATAAGCTGAAGCCGTACTTCCAAGAGCACCCCATCATGGTCGTATGCACCGCCCCGCTTGCCGAGATCATAGGCAGCCGGGATACATCCGGCCGGGTGGCAAAATGGGCCATCGAGCTGGCCCCCTACACGATCTTCTACCAGCCTCACACCGCCATCAAGTCCCAAGCATTGGCCGACTTCCTCGTCGACTGGGCCGAGACCCAGTACCTACCGCCAGCTCCCGACTCCACTCATTGGCGCATGCACTTCGATGGGTCCAAGATGCGCACCGGCCTGGGAGCCGGCGTCATCCTCACCTCTCCCAAAGGCGACAAGCTCAGATACACGCTGCAAATTCATTTGCCGCCTCCAACAACGTGGCCGAATACGAGGCGCTCATACACGGGCTCCGACTTGCCAAAGAGCTCGACATACGCCGGATCCTATGTTACGGCGACTCGGACTTGGTAGTCCAGCAATCATCCGGCGACTGGGACGCCAAGGACGCAAATATGGCAAGCTACCGCTTCCTCGTTCAGCAAATCAGCGGGTACTTTGAAGGATGCGAGTTCCTCCACGTACTGCGAGCCGACAGCGAGCCAGCTGAAACCCTGGCTCGAATAGGCTCCACTCGGTAGGCAATACCAACCGGTGTCTCTCTGCAACGCCTCCTCAAGCCGTCTATCAAGCCGTCTCCAGAGTCCGATTCCATCTTCGTGCCGCCTGACCCCGACGCGGCCGGTTCCGGCTCGAAGAACCAAGCAGGTGACCCGGGGACTTCGATAGTCGGCCTGGGGACGTCAGTAGGCGGCTCGGGGACTTCCGTAGTTACGCCCGGCTCGGGGACTGCGGTAGTCGGCTCGGGG
Organism: Triticum urartu; assembly: GCF_003073215.2. Lineage (NCBI taxonomy): Eukaryota > Viridiplantae > Streptophyta > Magnoliopsida > Poales > Poaceae > Triticum > Triticum urartu. The sequence goes on from NC_053024.1 coordinate 160,316,295, forward strand.
ACTGCACCAACACATCGGGCGGTGGCCGACTCCAGCATTTCACCACCCAGCCCGCCGGCCCTGGTCGCAGTAGCCGTGTTGGCAATAGAAGAAGTCGCAGCTCCATCATGGGCTCAATCTATCCTCAACTTCCTAATAAACCAAGATCTGCCGGCTGACGAAACAGAGGCAAAACAAGTCCAACGCCGAGCCGGAGCATACACAATCGTCAACAGAGAGCTCATCAGGCGCAGTGTCACTGGAGTCTTCCAGCGATGCGTCGAGCAAGAGAAGGGCATTGCAATCCTCAGAGACATCCACCAAGGAGAATGCGGCCACCATGCGGCCTCAAGATCACTCGTCACCAAAGCTTTCCGCCATGGGTTCTTTTGGCCAACTGCTTTGGATGACACCAAGGAGTTAGTTAAACATTGCAAAGGGTGCCAAGTCTTCAGCTCCAAGCAACACATGCCGGCTTCGGCACTCAAGACCATTCCCCTCACTTGGCCCTTCGCCATTTGGGGACTGGACATGGTGGGCCCATTCAAGACGGCGCGCGGCGGCATGACACATCTGCTTGTCGCCGTGGACAAATTCACCAAATGGATTGAGGCAAAGCCGATCAAGAAGCTGAATGGGCCGACTGCCGTGACATTCATCGCAGATATAACAACTCGCTACGGTGTGCCACACAACATCATCACCGACAACGGCACGAATTTAGCCAAGGGAGCATTGGCACGTTTCTGCGCGACGCAGGGCATCCGGTTGGACTTAGCGTCCATTGCCCACCCGCAGTCAAACGGCCAAGTCGAGCGAGCCAACGGCCTCATCCTTTCCGGCATCAAGCCCCGACTGGTCGTACCACTGGAACGTTCGGCCGGCTGTTGGCTCGATGAGCTGCCGGCCGTCCTCTGGAGTCTGCGCACTACCCCAAACAAGTCAACCGGCTTCACTCCTTTCTTCCTCGTGTATGGTGCCGAGGCGGTCATCCCAACTGACATCGAGTTCGACTCGCCTCAGGTAACCATGTACACAGAGGCGGAGGCCAAGGAAGCACGAGAAGATGGCGTCGACCTGCTGGAAGAAGGCCGGCTGTTAGCCCTCAGCCGGTCCGCCATCTACCAGCAGGGCTTGCGCCGCTACCACAGCCGGAAGGTCAGACCAAGATCTTTCTAAGAAGGCGACCTCGTGCTCCAGCTGATCCAGCGAATAGCCGGCCAGCACAAGCTCTCGGCCCCTTGGGAAGGCCCCTTTGTCATCAGCAGAGCGCTGGGAAATTACTCCTACTACCTGATCGACGCACAGAAGCCGAAGGTATGAAAGAGAGACGACTCCGGCAAGGAGTCGGAACGACCATGGAACGCCAACCTCCTCCGAAGATTTTACAGTTGAAATGCAGTATGTATCACGCTAACTTTTGTACTAAGTATGAGACAATAGGCCCCCCGAGGAGAGCTCGGGGACTGCCATCTTTTATCTATAAAAGAAGAGTATCATGCTTATGATCATGCCATTACATTCACTTTTTTCGTCCGGCGCCGGGTTCGACTAGTCAGCCCGGGGACTGGCCGCCTTGAGTTATATTAGAAGTCCTACCCGCGGTCAGACAAGTAGTGTGCCGGCACCCAAGCCTTCTCTTGCCAAAAGTCGCAGTTCGAAGAACCGGCTGTTCGGCTGGCAAGAGTTAAAGGCAGGAAAGGACGCCCACACGAAAAATGGCTAGGGACTAATGGACTAATATAACAAAAGCTGGTTTTTCTCCCACCACCGACCGACTACCAGAGTAGCCGGCCGGCCGGCTTCCATTCACCTCGCTTCAATCTAAGAAAGCTCGAGTACTTGCCTTCCCCCCCAAAAAATAAAAAAATATAGCCAAGTTCTTCCTTAGCCGCAGGCTGCAGAGCAGCTGCCGGTTGGGAAGGCAGCAGCTAGGGGAAGGCGGCAAAGGAAACAGCCTAAAGATAAAAAGCATACGCGAATGGAAGCCAAACACACACACGATCATATTTACACAAAAGGCCTTCGAAAGGCCAGCATTCAACATAGTTTGAATACACCCCCAGTGGGTGGAACTGCGCAAGTTTAACAAAAATTGTTTAAAGAGTAACAAGCAGGAAAAGCAAGGACGGCAGTTTAAGCCAAGGGAGCGACTGGCGAGTCGGGCAGGTCGGTAGAGACGGCAGTGCTGGCTGGAGGAGTGGCCGGCTGGCGAACCTCGGCATGATCACCACCTCCCACAGAGGGCGCGCTAGCACGCGCCTCGTTGCTGGAGGCACGGTCAGGCTGGGGCTGGCTGGTCGCTTCACCGGCCGGCTTGACGTCTTCGCCTTCCTCTCCTTCGTCGTCTTCACCTTCATCGCTGGAAGCGATCTCCTCCGCCGAGTCCTCACCTGCTGCCGGGTCCAGCCCAAACCATTCCTCCGGCTGGGCAACACCGTCGTCATTTATTTCAGGAGCAAAGACGCTGATGTCAGTGCACTCGGTGATCGTCGAGGCACGCTGAGCGATAGCCGGCCACACCTCCTCCATCTCCTCATCGGCCTCCAGCCGCCAGGTGAGCAGCTGGTCCAGGTTCAGCCCGGGATACCAGGCTCGGACGAACTCCAGCGCCCGCCCAGCTCCAAGCCGGGCCGCCGATGCCTTCCAGGCCTCTAAGCGGCCAACCGCAACCTCCAGCCAGTTGGCAGTCCGACTCGGGGTGCGGGGAATCGTTTCGCCTGGCCAGAGGGCGGCCAACACCTGCGCCCCGGTGCGCTGGAGGCGGCGGAGCATGCGGTGAGCCGGCTGCAGCCGGGCTTGGACCGCCAAGAGTTGCTCCTCAAGCGTCCGGCTCGCGTCCGGCGTGATTTCAGCCCCCGCCTGCCGGCGCGCCTCGCGGTGGGCCTCGATGGTCTGGGTGGCGAAGACGGAGTAGCCGGGGAAGTAGTCTGCACAAAGAACAAAAAGCAGCACAAGTCAGAACACGAATCAAGGGGCAAGGGGCAAGCAAGGAGTGAGGAAGGCGGCTTACCATCGATCAGATCCTCGATCCGGCCAAAGCCCTCGCTCAGCGCTTGTTTTGCCTCAGCACAGCCGGCCGCTTCGGTCTCGAACTCAGCTTTGAGGGCGTCCTTGCTGTCCTGCGCCTTCTTTAGGGCCGCCTTGTGGCTCTCCTCCTGGTCAGCCAACTTCTTGGCCAGGCGGTCATGCTCCAGGACCAAGGCGTTGTTCTCGGCTTCCTTGGCGCGAAGGGCGGCCTGGGCCCCGCTGAGCTGCCCCCTCAAGTCGGCATTGGCTCCTCCAAGCATGAAGACAAAGGAAAAATCAATAAGGAAGAAGTCGTCAAGGAAGATCCGACCCGACTGCTCAGCAGTCGGCCCGAATCTCGGGGACTACACCCAGTGGGTGCGCTGATGCGCCCCCACAGGAGATGAACGAGACAAAGCACGCACTCCGGCTGTTGGTCAGGTCCTCGGTTTTCCGACCCAGCTCCTGAGCCTGGGAGTTGAAGGCAGCAGCGCAGAGGTTATGGTATTCCTGGAAGATCAGACAGGATGCAAGAATAAGATAGCTGTCAGAACCTAGTAAGTTCCAAGCCGCCTGCTCAGCAGCCGACTTGGAACGAGGGAGAGCGTGCGAGCCTCTGCCGCTCCCCCTCCTCCCCCTACTTATAGACCCGCGCAGTGGAGCCGAGGAGGCGTGGTGTGGGGGAACGTGGGATCAACTGCGCCCACTCCCCCACATCCCGCGATTATTGCGCCCTGATGGCGTAATAAAACCGCCGCGGGAAGGCGAGCGGTCTGTTGTGGGACGCAGAAGATCCGCGCTCGGGCTGAGGCCTAGGAGTGGCGGGCCCGGGCCTGCGACGGCGTCCCATCGCGCGCGTGCGTTGGCAGGTTTTCCTTGCCACGTGGCCCGCGGGATGGCGCGCGGTCAGCTCGCAAGCCGACCCACGTTCCCGCCTACAAGAAATGGAGCTTTCCGAAGACGGCGCGCATAAGCAAAGCCGGCTCCTCAGCATAGGAAGCTGACCAAGCTTCTCGTCCCTTTGTCAGCCTTGAAGCTCGATTAGCTTCGGGGACTACTGTCGGAGTAAATGACCATGGGTAGCCTAGCCGGCTCCCCCTGGCCTGTCTGAAAAAATTACGAGCCGATCCGGCCCTCAAGAATCCAAGACGTGGGGCCGCCTTCCCCTTGCCGGCTGTCTCCCAGGCCGACTATCGGAAGGCAGCCCGGCTTTAGCCCTCATGAAGAAAGCCGCGGGAGGGCCGGCTCCAAGAAGCGGCCACGAGAAGGCTGACTCCAAGAGGCCGGCTCTCACAAAGCGGTCAAGATCGTACCCTCGAAGTCCGCATCCACCTAACGGCGATGTGGCGGGGCGTGGCTACAGTAAAGCCTGCCACCCCCGAATCTCGGAGCACGCCTGGGACAGTGCGCCGTACGGGGTGGCCATGACCCGTCCGGCACGGCACTGTTGCCATGTTGACCCTGATGCCACCCACGATGGGCTGTCAGCGCAGCCCACGGGCGGTGGGCCCCTTCAGGTAGAGAGACACCTGAAGGCGGCCAGGCCTCCCCCAGTCGGCTCAAGACAGGGTCGGCTCCCCACAGCCGGCTTGCCTCCTCCCTCGAAGGAGACGCCCCATTAAGGAGACAAGACGCGGTGAGGCTACAGCGATCGCCCTCCGGGCGGTGGCACTGTAGCCACGCCCACCTCGGCGAAGCCCTCATCACCAGGTTGAGGCAACAGTAACCAGCCACCGACAAGGCCCTGGACAGTGGGGCCTGCCTGTCGACCAAGGAGCCGGCAGCCGGCGGGACCCACCAGCCGGCGGGCCCCAGCAGCCGGCGCAGAAGCCGGTGAGCGTAGACACCGACGGCTAGGGCCCACGCCCAGCCAGATTACCATTGTACCCCCAGGGGGTGGGCCTATATAAACCCCCCGGGGCACCCATGCAAAGGGTTGATCAGAGCTAGTTTTAGACACCACATAGAGAGGAGAGGAGAGCAAGCCGTGCCCTTCTTCTTCCTCTCGCCAAACAGCTCAAGGAGCATCTTGTAGCCACTCGTTCATCTAGTGATCATGCGGAGACCCCGCAGAGCAGCAGTAGGGGTGTTATCTCCTCAGAGAGCCCCGAAGCTGGGTAAGATTCGCCGGCGTGCATGTCTTCGCCTCATCCCGCTTCCAGGCACCGGCGACGTCTTACTGGCTCCCACAATGATAAGCCACCCATTGGCATATGTCGCACCTACCACCCGACACTACGTTAAGACAAAGAGTCAAACAAGTTATTGTAAATTGAGTTCAGTTCCACTTTTGTAACCAGACCATTAACATCCTTTTTGGTTGTAAACACAGATACGAAAATCGGCATGGATATGAGGTCTTAGGTTGTGTTTGGTTGGACAGATTGTCCCAACTTCTGCTTTGTAGAAGCTAAAAGCTAACCAAAGGGGTAAATTTCCGAAGCAGTTTCTAGTAATCTGTAGGTTTTACGTAGTACAAATTTCCCAGCCGGGGTACCCCCAACTTTTACAGCTTATAAACCAACCACTTTCAGCTGTCCCCATAAAAATTGATGGTATTTACCCACCAATGCCACTCCCAAGTCATACATGTTCGATCTCTTCTTCTCAACTTTCGTAGGAGGCAGGAACGAAGCAATAGGGGACCGCAAGAGCTAGGGTTGGCCGCCGCCGGCGGCTCCAGCCATCCTCCGCCGCCGCCTGCTCCAGCGAACCTCCGCTACCGCCCGCTCTGTTCCAAGGTAAAATTTCCCCAACCTCCTCCCTCCTCCATGCTCCTCCCTTCCCTTGCTGTTACTAGCGGCCCAGCTCCGGTCGGCCGTCCTCGCCGGCGCACCGGCCACTCGTAGTACCCCCACGTCCCTCCTCCCCACTTTATCCATCCTTCGTCCATCCTCCTCCCTGCTTGCACCTTCCGGCCCACCTGTTCTCGGCGGCCTAGGTCCGGCCGGCCGCGCCAGCTCACCGGCCTCATTCCTCCTAGCCCCCTCCCCAATTCACTGCTCCCTCCCCCCTCCCCCTCTCCTTCCTCCACACCCTCCCTGTTCCCATCCCCTGTTTAGGTTTCCTTTGAATTTCTTGCACAGTTTTATTAATGTAATGTTTAATTGCTTGTATACATGGTATGTACAGAAGCTGAACATGATATACCTAATTTTTTGTTTGATGTATAAGCTTGTATTACATGCCATCTAAAAAGACAGCAAACAACATTCACGAAAATTTCTTGTATATAGATATTATGTTTGCTACTTGTACATACTATTTGAGTACTTGTTGCTATTATGTAATGCATTGTTCTTGATACGTGCTTTTCTCATATTGCTTTATTGAAGTATGACTGAGAAGGCGGTGTGGGATGATGCCCATCTGAAGAAACTCATTGAAATATTGAGAGAAGAGGTTGAAAAAGGGAATAGGCCATTAGGTTATTTAAACAAGAAGGGTTGGGAAAACGTTTTGGAGAAATGGGAAGCAAGAACGGGAAAGAAGTATCCCAAGGATAAATTCAAGAACAAGTGGGATGCCATAAAAAATGAGTACACTTGGTTCATTGAGTTGAAAAAATGAAGCAACTGGGCTTGGATGGGATGATGCAAAGAGAATCGTTGATTGCTCTAAAGAATGGTGGGATGAACATATCAAGGTAGGACTAGCCATTTTGTTTTTCATTTGGCATTGTTCTATATGACTGCAGTATCTCACTTATACATTAAAATCCATTTCAGAGATGCCAAGAGAGTACAGGAAAGAAATGCAATCATATGAAGTTCAAAAAACAGGGACCAAAGCACCTTGAAGATTTGCACATCATATTTGACAAAGTACATGTTACTGGGGCTAGTGCTTCTTGTGCTGGTGATATATCTTCTGATGAATCAAGTGATGATTGTCGGCGTTCTGGGAACGGGGGTCCCCAGACTTGCCTGCCTGCGTCCCACAGCGTGGCTAAGCCAGCAGGCCGTACGGCCCATCTTCATCAACAAGGCATACAAGACCCCCGCGAGGGTCCAAGCCTCACAAGGCGGGCGGCGCAAGACCTCCTCTGGAGTGGCCTAGCCAGGCAGCCTCACGAGGAGCGGAGATATCAAGGCGGGGCAAACCTCACGAGGCTCTCGTGACGTGAGCCATGATGAACGACACCAGGCGGGCGCCAGCGTGTGTAGCGTCCCTATTTCCTCTTTGGTGCTAAGGAGTCCAGCGCAGGCGAAAGAGTATCGAGGCATCAAGCAAAGGTTGCTATATTGGTGCAACGAGACCAAGACCAGGAGGACGGCAAGATGGAGGTCATCGTGGAGCCCAAGACGGCGTCACCACCAGAGCTTTTCGCAGGTGAAGACCACTTTTGTCAGGATAGCTTGTACTAGCTGTCCCCCTTCAAATTTTCCCGTCGTTGTTGCCTCCCTTCCCGCTCGATATTTGGGAAGAGGACCAGGGCCTATATAAGTAGAGCTAGCCACCATAGTAGAGGCGTCTGATCTTAGCTTTATCCAACCCGATCGAGAGCCTACCCTAGCCACAAGAACACCTCAACCTTAGGAGGCTATTCTTCCCTTGTACTGTTCTTCATCAGCCCAAGAGGCAATCCACCACCACCACACTGGAGTAGGGTATTACACCACAACGGTGGCCCGAACCAGTATAAATCTCGTGTCTTTCTATGTTGCGAGTTCGTCGGGTTCGTCCGCGAGATCTTAGCGAGCTAGTGCGTAGATCGGTAGAGGGGACAGACTTCGTGCGCACCCCAGTGTTCGAACCTTAAGGGTTTGCTGGAACCCCACATCCGACATCTGGCGCGCCAGGTAGGGGTGCTCCGGAGCTTCTTCTCCACCAACCAGCTCGCCGACGCTCCACAGCCATGATGTCCGGCGACTCAAGGGCCGGCTTTGACCGCTGGGCAGCCTGGCCGGCCCGGGCGGCGCCGCCTGCCCATGAAGATCTCGACCTCGCGCTCCAGGCGGCGCGAGTGCCGCTAAACTCCGCCGGGCGCGGGCAACGCAGCCAGGCGTCGTCCACCCTCACCCCGCGGCAAGTACGGGCCGCCGCAAGAGCAGCGAGCCATGCCGCAGCAACGGCGCCGCACTCACGGCGGGAGCAAGCAAACATACGGGCATTGCTCACCGTGGCAAGGGAGCTACTGCGATGCAGGCTGATGGAAAGCGGTCGAGATACACTGCTGGAGCGTGTTGCCGAGCTGCTGGATGCAGCGGTGTCGGGAGAACCACCCTTCTGCTATCGACTTCCTCCTCAGGCCACTATAGGGCCACGCGGTGAACCTCACCACAGCCGCGCGCCATCAACTACGCCCGGGGGCTTCATCAACATCAGCATGGCCAGCGGTGTAGGGGGCTCCGCCGCCCCCATGCCGCCCGCGACAAGCACGAGCGCAAGCGTCGCTCTCCATGGTCCTAGCCGGATGCCACGCTACCATCCTTAGGACACCACCCTAGGCCGAGCAACATGGAGCGTGGGGCACCACGGCGAGGTGTTCGGGGTGACGGCCCCGGAGGCCTACGTGCCCCGCCTGATGGACCAAGAGTACGCACCAGAGGACGACCTCGGCTCATTCATTGGAGAAGATTGGGGAGAGGGGGCGCTAGGAGCCGAAGCCTTCCAAGAACCAACGGAGAACCACGACGATCGCGCCGGCAACGGCAACTACAGGGTATCGCTAATCTCTTAGGAACAAGCTTATGCTAACCATGGGCTGCAGATGAATCAGGTTGCAGCGTCGATCGACGACCCTGGCACGACAGCACCCGTTCCAACAAGGGGGACACGCTGGGGGCCGCCAGAAGGGAGCCAGGAGCAAGGCCCCTCCCCGCGGTGCACGACGCCTGGCGACACCCGGAGGTAGGCCCTCTGTCGGGGAGGCCTCGACAACCCTTCCCCCGGCAGAGGACATGTGGTCGCCGAGGGCACCGCTGGCGTCCTCTTTCCCTCCTTTGTGTCGTCCCGGTGACCGGTCGGCTCAAAGGAGGTCAAGGGTGGCGCAAGGCGGTGCCCTCGTCTGGCGATATGAAGCAAGGCCGGTACCTGCGAAGAAGGCCCAGTGCCTGTAAAGCTCGCCGCCCATGACACTCTCACCTAATAATGAGTTGGTCATCAAGACTCTTTTCTAGCGCCGTTGCCGGGGAGTGAAGCGCCTTTGGTAGGTGGAATTTGGTAAGGAAAATTTTATATAGTGTGCTGAAATTTACTGTTACTTGTTACTATGGAAAGTAATCCTCGGAGGGGCTTGTTTGGGGTATCTTCACCCCGACCAGTAGAGCAAATAATTGCTCCTCAACCTACTAAACCTATTGAAGATGAAAATGTTCCCTTTGAAGTTCCTTCGGGTATGATAGAAAAACTGCTAGCTAATCCTTTTGCAGGAGATGGAACAAAGCATCCTGATGAGCACTTAATATATGTGGATGAGGTTTGTGGATTATTTAAGCTTGCAGGTATACCCGATGATGTTGTCAAGAAGAAGGTCTTACCTTTATCTTTGAAGGGAGATGCATTGACATGGTATAGGCTATGTGATGATACGAGATCATGGAACTATCGAAGATTGAAATTGGAATTTCATCAAAAGTATTATCCTATGCATCTTGTTCATCATGATTGCAATTATATATATAATTTTTGGCCTTGCGAAGGAGAAAGCATCGCTCAAGCTTGGGGGAGGCTTAAATCATGTTATATTCATGCCCCAATCATGAGATTCCAAGAGAAACAATCATTCAAAATCTTTATGCTCAGCTTTTTGAAAACAATCGCACCATGCTCGATACTTCTTGTGCTGGCTCTTTTATGATGAAGACTATTGAATTTAAATGGGATTTATTGGATAGAATTAAACGCAATTCTGAAGATTGGGATCTCGATGAAGGTAAGGAGTCAGGTATGACACCTAATTTTGATTGTGTTAAATCTTTTATGGATACCGATATTTTCCATAAGTTTAGCACTAAATATGGACTTGACTCTGAGATAGTAGCTTCTTTCGGTGAATCTTTTGCTACTTATGTTGATCTCCCTAAGGAGAAGTGGTTTAAATATCATCCTCCCATAGAAGTAAAAGTAGCTGCACCTATTAAAGTTGAAGAAAAGATTGTCACTTATAATGATCCTATTGTTCCTACTTCTTATGTTAAGAAACCACCTTTCCCTGTTAGAATAAAGGATCATGCTAAAGCATCAACTGTTGTTCGTAAGAGCAATATGAGAACTTATACACCTCCTGAGCAAGTTAAAGTAGAACCTAATATTGCTATTGTTAAAGATCTCTTGTCTGATAATATTGATGGGCATGTCATTCAGTTCTGTGGTGAAACTGCTAGAATTGCTAAACCTTGTGCTAAATATAAACATAGACCTGTGGTAGGCATGCCTGTTATTTCTGTTAAAATAGGAGATCATTGTTACCATGGCTTATGTGATATGGGTGCTAGTGCTAGTGTTATACCTATTACCTTATATGAAGAAATTAAGCATGAAATTGCACCTGTTGTGATAGAAGATATTGATGTCACAATTAAACTTGCCAATAGAGATACTATATCACCAGTGGGAATTGTTAGAGATGTTTAAGTCTTGTGTGGGAAAACTAAATACCCTGCTGATTTCCTTGTTCTTGGTTCCCCACAAGATAGCTTTTGTCCCATTATATTTGGTAGACCCTTCTTGAATACTGTTAATGCTAAGATAGACTGCGAAAAGAATGTTGTTACTATTGGCTTGGATGATATGATTCATGAGTTTAATTTCTCTAAACTTAGTAAACAACATCGTGAAGAATAATTACCTAGTAAGGGTGAAATTATTGGTCTTGCTTCTATTGCCGTACCTCCTAGTGATCCTTTAGAACATTATTTGCTAGACCATGAAAATGATATGTTTATGAATGAAAGAAGGGAAATAGATGAAATATTCTTTAAATAGGAACCTATTCTGAAACATAATTTGCCTGTTGAAATCCTAGGGGATCCTCCTCCACCCAAGGGTGATCCCGTGTTTGAGCTTAAACCGTTGCCTGATAATCTTAAATATTCTTATCTTGATGAAAAGAAGATATATCCTGTTATTATTAGTACTAACCTTTCAGAGCATGAAGAAGAAAGATTATTGAAAACTCTGAAGAAGCACCGTGCTGCTATTGGATATACTCTTCATGATCTTAAGGGCATTAGTCCCACTCTATGTCAACATAAAATAAATTTGGAAGCAGATGCCAAACCAGTTCGTGATCCTCAACAACGTCTGAATCCTAAAATGAAAGAAGTGGTAAGAAAAGAAATACTAAAGCTTCTGGAGGCAGGTATAATTTATCCCGTTGCTAATAGTCAGTGGGTAAGTCCTGTCCATTGTTTCCCTAAGAAAGGAGGTATTACTGTTGTTCCTAATGATAAAGATGAATTGATTCCACAAAGAATTATTACAGGTTATAGGATAGTAATTGATTTCCGCAAATTAAATAAGGCTACTAAGAAAGATCATTACCCCTTACCTTTTATTGATCAAATGCTAGAAAGATTATGCAAACATACACATTATTGCTTTCTAGATGGTTATTCTGGTTTCTCTCAAATACCTGTGTCGGCTAAAGATCAATCAAAGACTACTTTTACATGCCCTTTTGGTACTTTTGCTTATAGACATATGCCTTTTGGTTTATGTAATGCACCTACTACCTTTCAAAGATGTATGATGGCTATATTCTCTGACTTTTGTGAAAAGATTTGTGAGGTTTTCATGGACGATTTTTCCATCTATGGATCCTCTTTTGATGATTGCTTGAGCAATCTTGATCGAGTTTTGTAGAGATGTGAAGAAACTAATCTTGTCTTGAATTGGGAAAAGTGCCACTTTATGGTTAATGAAGGTATTGTCTTGGGGCATAAAGTTTCTGAAAGAGGTATTGAAGTTGATAAAGCCAAGGTGGATGCTATTGAAAAGATGCCATGTCCCAAGGACATCAAAGGTATAAGAAGTTTCCTCGATCACACCGGATTTTATAGGAGGTTCATTAAGGACTTCTCAAAAATTTCTCGGCCTCTGACTAATTTACTACAAAAAGATATACCATTTGTCTTTGTTGATGATGATTGTGTAGAAGCATTTGAAATACTTAAGAAAGCATTGATCTCTGCACCTATTGTTCAGCCACTTGACTGGAATTTACCCTTTGAAATTATGTGTGATGCTAGTGATTATGTTGTAGGTGCTGTTCTAGGGCAAAGAGTTGATAAGAAATTAAATATTATCCATTATGCTAGTAAAACTCTAAACAATGCTCAAAGAAATTATGCTACTACTGAAAAATAATTCTTAGCAATTGTATTTGCTTGTGATAAGTTCAGACCTTATATTGTTGATTCTAAAGTAACTATTCACATGGATCATGCTGCTATTAAATATCTTATGGAAAAGAAAGATGCTAAACCTAGACTTATTAGATGGGTTCTCTTGCTACAAGAATTTGATTTACATATTGTTGATAGAAAGGGAGCTGAGAACCCCATTGCAGACAACTTGTCTAGGTTAGAAAATGTTCTTGATGACCCACTACCTATTGATGATAGCTTTCCCGATGAACAATTAAATGTTGTAAGCACTTCTCGTAGTACTCCTTGGTATGCTGATTAAGCTAATTATATTGTTGCTAAATTTATACCACCTAGTTTCACATACCAACAAAAGAAAAAGTTCTTCTATGATTTGAGACATTACTTTTGGGATGACCCACATCTTTATAAAGAAGGAGTAGATGGTGTAATTAGACGGTGTGTACCTGAGCATGAACAGGAACAGATCCTACGCAAGTGTCACTCCGAAGCTTATGGAGGACACCACGCTTGAGATAGAACTGCACATAAGGTATTGCAATCCGGTTTTTATTGGCCTACTCTCTTTAAGGATGCCTGTGAGTTTGTCTTGTCTTGTGATGAATGTCAAAGAATTGGTAATATTAGTAGACATCAAGAAATGCCTATGAATTATTCACTTGTTATTGAACCATTTGATGTTTGGGGCTTTGATTATATGGGACCTTTTCCTGCCTCTAATGGATACACACATATTTTAGTTGCTGTTGATTACGTTACTAAGTGGGTAGAAGCTATGCCAACTAGTAGTGCTGATCATAACACCTCTATTAAAATGCTTAAAGAAGTTATTTTTCCGAGGTTTGGAGTCCCTAGATATTTAATGACTGATGGTGGTTCACATTTTATTCATGGTGCTTTCTGTAAAATGCTCGCTAAATACGATGTTAATCATAGAATTGCATCTCCTTATCACCCGCAGTCTAGTGGTCAAGTAGAATTGAGTAATAGAGAACTCAAATTAATTTTGCAAAAGACTTTCAATAGGTCTAGAAAGAATTGGTCCAAGAAACTTGATGATGCATTATGGGCCTATAGAACTGCATATAAAAATCCTATGGGTATGTCTCCGTATAAAATGGTTTATGGAAAAGCATGTCATTTACCTCTCAAACTAGAACATAAGGCATATTGGGCTATTAAAGAGCTCAACTATGATTTCAAACTTGCCGGTGAAAAGAGGTTATTTGATATTAGCTCACTCGATGAATGGAGAACCCAAGCTTATGAAAATGCCAAGTTGTTTAAAGAAAAAGTTAAAAGATGGCATGACAAAAGGATACAATAGCGTGAGTTTAATGTAGGTGATTATGTATTGCTATACAACTCTCGTTTAAGATTTTTTGCAGGAAAACTTCTCTTGAAATGGGAAGGCCCCTATGTTATCGAGGAGGTCTATCATTCTGGTGCCATAAAAATCAACAACTTCAAAGGCACAAATCCGAAGGTGGTAAACGGTCAAAGAATTAAACATTATATCTCAGGTAATCCCAGAAATGTTGAAACCAATATTATTGAAACCGTAACCCCGGAGGAATACATAAGGGACACTTTACAGACCATTTCAGACTCCGAAAAGGAATAGGTATGTGGTACGGTAAGTAAACCGACTCCAAAACAGTTTTTAAGGCAATATTTATCCGTTTTGGAATATTTAGAAAAATAGAAAAATAAGTGGCAGTCCGGGAAGGACACGAGGGCCCCATGAGGGTGGAGGGCGCGCCCTACCCCCCTGTGGGCGCCCCCCTACCCCGTGAGCACCTCGTGTGCCTTCTGGACTCTGTTTTCTTGCACGATATGTATTTTGATTGGTAAAAATACATTATATATTCTCCCGAAGGTTTTGACTCCCGTATCACACAAATATCCTCTGTTTTTGTTTCGAGTTGTTGCTGCTGCAGATTAGAGCAAGATGTCTTAGAGTCAGTTGGGGAGAGCCGAGTGTCTCATCCGGCATCGGAACCAAGGGCAAATAGCGATGCTGACCACTTTGGGTCAGCAATGGAGGAAGAGATGGAGGCTGATTTGATGAGGGTAGATGCCATGGAGGATCAAGAAGTCACTTCTTGCTTCCGAGCTGGGTTCACGACGGGGGAACTACAGAGCTCAGCAATTCCAAACTCGGTTATCCCTTCCAATGTTAGATTTCTTTCTTATGAAAATATGAAGAGGAGTGTCACTTGTTCTCCCGCAGATATGCAACACCCTTGGGTGCAAGGAGCCTTAGCCGTTACAGGGAAGCTCCGTAAGGAAATAATGGACCTCAAGCATCAAGTCAATAAGCTCGAGGAGGAGAATCGTATCCTGAGGGGCATCATCGCCAAGAATATTACACCATCACCAAAGAAGGAGACATAATCACATGGGTATGGGCACTCCCCTTGGCAACTGCCAAGCTTGGGGGAGGTGCCCCGGTATCGTATCACCATCACAACTCCTATCTTTACCGTTTTCTTAGTTTGATCCTATTAGTAGTATTTTGATCTAGTAGAATAAAGTTTATGGCATGATCTAGTTTTGAGTTTTTCTTTTTAATCTCTCTATGTAATCGAGTCCGTGAGCTATATATAATAAAGATTAGTGTTGAGTCAAGGGCTTGATTATTTTGCCATGATCTTGAGTGAATAAAAGAAAAGAGAAAAGAATAAAAAGAAACAGATCTTATTGAAAGTGATGACTTCACATAGAAAGAGTATGATGATTGAAAGTTGTTGGGAGTTGGCAAACATAGCTTTGGTCATCATTGCAATTAATAGGAAGTAATAAGGAAAGAGGTGTTCACATATAAATATACTATTATTGACATCTTTTATGATTGGGAGCACTCATTAAAATATGACATGCTAAAGAGTTGATGTTGGACAAGGAAGACAACGTAATGAGTTATGTTTTCTTATGTCTGAGATAAAGTATGTTGTCATGGATCCTCCAACATGTTGAGCTTGCCTTTCTCCCTCATGCTAGCCAAATTCTCAGCACCAAGTAGAGATACTACTTGTGCTTCCAAAAGCCTTAAACCAGTTTTGCCATGAGAGTCCACCATATCTACCTATGGATTGAGTAAGATCCTTCAAGTAATTGTCATCGGTGTAAAGCAATAAAAATTGCTCTAAATATGTATGATTGATTGGTGTGGGAGAAATAAGCTTTATATGATCTTGTGATGTGGAAGTAATAAAAGCGATGGACTGCATAATAAAGGTTCATATCACAAGGGGCAATATAAAGTGACGTTCTTTCGCATTGAGATTTTGTGCATCCAACCATAAAAGCGCATGGCAACCTCTGCTTCCCTCTGTGAAGGGCCTATCTTTTATTATTATCTTCTACCTTATGCAAGAGTCATGGTTATCTCACCTTTCCTTCTTCATTTTATCCTTTGGCTAGCACAGTATGTTGGAAAGATTCTGATATATGTACCTAATTGGATGTAGGGGAGCATGAGTTATTATTGTTGACATTACCCTTGAGGTAAAAGATTGTGGGGCGAAACTATAAGCCCCTATCTTTCTCTGTGTCCGATTAAAACTCCGTAACCACAAGTATTGTGTGAGTGTTAGCAATTATGAAGGACTAGATGATAGTTGAGTATGTGGACTTGCTATTTAGCTTTGACATAGACTCTTTATGATATTATGATAAATTGCAATTGCTTCAATGACTGAGATTATAGTTTGTTGGTTCTCAATAAAGTTTATGATTCATACTCTGCATTGTGAATGGATTATTACTTGAGCATAAGAAATCATATGACAATATCCATATATGTTGCTGTTATGAAAATAATCATGATGCCTTCATGTCCGTATTTTATTTTTATCGACACCTCTACCTCTAAACATGGGGACATATTTATCGTTATCGGCTTTCGCTTGAGGACAAGCGAGGTCTAAGCTTGGGGGAGTTGATACGTCCATTTTGCATCATGCTTTTATATCGATATTTATTGCATTATGGGCAATTATTATGCATTATGTCATGATACTTATGGCCATTCTCTCTCATTTTACAAGGTTTACATAAGGAGGGAGAATGCCGGCAGCTGGAATTCAGGGCTGGAAAAGGAGCAAATATTAGAGACTATTCTGCACAACTCCAAAAGTCCTGAAACTCCACTGAACATCTAGTTAAAAATAAAGAAAAATCCTTGCCAAAGATGAAGACCAGGGGGCCCACATCTTGTCCAAAAGGGTGGGGGCCGCACCCCCCTCCCTAAGGCGCGCCCCCTACCTCATGGGCCCCCTGGTGGCTCTCCGATGCCCATCTTCTGCTATATGAGGTCTTTCGATGAGGAAAAAAATAATAAGTAACCTTTCAGGACAAGACTCTGCCACCACGAGGCGGAACCTTGGCGGAACCAATCTAGGGCTCCGGCAGAGCTGTTCTGCCAGGGACACTTCCCTCCGGGAGGGGGAAATCACCGCCGTCATCATCACCAACGCTCCTCTCATCGGGAGAGGGCAATCTCCATCAACATCTTCACCAGCACCATCTTATCTCAAAACCCTAGTTCATCTCTTGTATCCAATTCTTGTCTCTAAGTCCGGGATTGGTGCTAGTAGGTTGCTAGTAGTGTTGATTACTCCTTGTAGTTGATGCTAGTTGGTTTATTTGGTGGAAGATCATATGTTCAGATCCTATATGCATATTATTACCCCTTTGATTATGAACATGAATATGCTTTGTGAGTAGTTACGTTTGTTCTTGAGGACACGGGAGAAGTCTTGCTATTAGTAGTCATGTGAATTTGGTATTCGTTCGATATTTTGATGAGATGTATGTTGTCTAGCCTCTAGTGGTGTTATGTGAACGTCGATTACATAACACTTCACCATTATTTGGGCCTAGAGGAAGGCATTAGGGAGTAATAAGTAGATGATGGGTTGCTAGAGTGACAGAAGCTTAAACTCTAGTTTATGCGTTGCTTCGTAAGGGGCTGATTTGGATCCACATGTTTCATGCTATGGTTAGGTTTACCTTAATACTTTTGTTGTAGTTGCGGATGCTTGCAATAGAGGTTAATCATAAGTGGGATGCTTGTTCAAGTAAGAACAGCACCCAAGCACTGGTCCACCCACATATCAAATTATCAAAGTACCGAACGCGAATCATATGAACATGATGAAAACTAGCTTCACGATATTCCCATGTGTCCCCGGGAGCGCTTTTCCTTATATAAGAGTTTGTCTAGGCTTTTCCTTTGCTACAAAAAGGATTGGGCCACCTTGCTGGAATTTATTTACTTTTGTTACTTGTTTCTCGTTACAAATTATCTTATCACAAAACTATTTGTTACCACTTATTTCAGTACTTGCAGAGAATACCTTGCTGAAAACCGCTTATCATTTCCTTCTGCTCCTCGTTGAGTTTGACACTCTTACTTATCGAAAGGACTACGATAGATCCCCTATACTTGTGGGTCATCACATCCCTATTTACTCTTTGGTGCTAAGGAGGCCAGCGCAGGCGAAAGAGTACCGAGGCATCAGGCAAATGTTGCTATATTGGTGCAACAAGACCAAGACCAGGAGGACAGCAAGACGGAGGTCATTGTGGAGCCCAAGATGGCGTCACCACCAGAGCTTTTCGCAGGCGAAGACCACTTTTGTCAGGATAGCTTGTACTAGTTGCCCCCCTTCAAATTTGCCCGCCGTTGTTGGCTCCCTTCCTGCTCGATATTTGGGAAGAGGACCAGGGCCTATATAAGTAGAGCTAGCCACCATAGTAGAGGCATCTGATCTTAGCTTGATCCAACCCGATCGAGAGCCTACCCTAGTGTAGGATCGGAAGTATGTCTAGAGGGGGGGTGATTAGACTACTTGACCAAATAAAAATCTATCCTTTTCCCAATTTTAGTTCTTGGCAGATTTTAGCTATCTTAGCACAAGTCAAGCAATCTCCACACAATTCAGCAAGCATGCAAAAGAGTATATGAGCAGCGGAAAGTAAAGCATGCAACTTGCAAGAATGTAAAGGGAAGGGTTTGGAGGATTCAAACGCAATTGGAGACACGGATGTTTTTGGCGTGGTTCCGATAGGTGGTGCTATCATACATCCACGTTGATGGAGACTTCAACCCACGGAGGGTAACGGTTGCGCGAGTCCACGGAGGGCTCCACCCACGAAGGGTCCATGAAGAAGCAACCTTGTCTATTCCATCACGGCCGTCGCCCACGAAGGACTTGCCTCACTAGCGGTAGATCTTCACGAAGTAGGCGATCTCCTTGCCCTTACAAACTCCTTGGTTCAACTCCACAATCTTGTCGGAGGCTCCCAAGTGACACCTAGCCAATCTAGGAGACACCACTCTCCAAGAAGTAACAAATGGTGTGTTGATGATGAACTCCTTGCTCTTGTGCTTCAAATGATAGTCTCCCCAACACTCAGCTCTCTCTCACGGGATTTGGATTTGGTGGAAAGAAGATTTGAGTGGAAAGCAACTTGGGGAAGGCTAGAGATCAAGATTCATATGGTAGGAATGGAATATCTTGAGCTCAACACAAGTGCAGGTGGTTCTCTCTCAGAAAATGTGTATTGGAAGTGAAGATCTGTTCTGATAGCTTTCTCCACGAATGAAGAGTGGGTGGAGGGGTATATATAGCCTCCACACAAAATCTAACCGTTACACACAATCTTCCAAACTCGGTGGGACCGAATTGTTAAACTCGGTCGGACCGATTCAACAAACCTAGTGACCGTTAGGATTTTCGGTGGGACTGAGATGCAACTCGGTAGGACCGATATGGTTAGGGTTTGGGCATAACGTAATCTCGGTGTGACCGATTACACAAACTCGGTGGGACCGATTTTGGTAATAAGCTAACCAGAGGGTTGGTCAGGTAAACTCGGTGGGACCGATTTGCTCTTTTCGGTGAGACCGAAATGTTACAAAAAGGAAACAGTGAGTTTACATTGCAATCTCGGTGGGACCAATCGCTCACTTCGGTTAGACCAAAATGTTACGAAGGGAAACAGAGAAATTGCAATCCCATCTCGGTGAGACCGAGATCCCTATCGGTGAAACCGAATAGCTAGGATTTGTGGCAGTGGCTATGACAAATGAAACTCGGTGGCGCCGGATGGAAAGAATCGGTGGGGCCGAGTTTTGACTTTTGGCTTAGGTCAAATGTGGATGTGGGAAGATAGTTGAGGGTTTTGGAGCATATCACTAAGCACATGAAGCAAGAGGCTCATTAAGCAACACCTCATCCCTCCTTAATAGTATTGGCTTTTCCTATAGACCCAATGTGATCTTGGATCACTAAAATATAAAATGTAGAGTCTTGATCTTGAAGTTTGAGCCAATCCTTTGTCCTTATAATTTTGAGGGATCCACTTTCCTCATCCATGCCATGCCATCCATTGAGCTTTTCCCCAAATATTCATCTTGGAATAATGTTAGCTCAATGAGCTATATGTTGTAGGAATTACCAAAACCACCCAGGGATAGTTGCACTTTCACCTAGCCACAAGAACACCTCAACCTCAGGAGGCTGTTCTTCCCTTGTACTGTTCTTCATCAGCCCAAGAGGAAATCCACCACCACCACACTAGAGTAGGGTATTACACCACAACGGTGGCCCGAACCGGTATAAATCTCGTGTCTTTCTGTGTTGCGAGTTTGTCGAGTTCGTCCGCGAGATCTTAGCGAGCTAGGGCGTAGATCGGTAGAGGGGAAAGACTTCGCGCGCACCCTAGTGTTCGAACCTTAAGGGTTTGCCGGAACCCCACATGCAACATCTGGCACGCCAGGTAGGGGTGCACCGGAGCTTCTTCTCCACCAACCAGCTCGCCGATGGTCCACGGCCACGATGTCCGGCGACTCAAGGGCCGGCTCTGACCGCTGGGCAGCCTGGCCAGCCCGGGCGGCGCCGCCTGCCCATGAAAATCTCGACCCCGCGCTCCAGGCGGCGCGAGTGCCGCTAATCTCCCCCGGGCGCGGGCAGCGCGACCAGGCGTCGTCCACCCTCACCCTGCGGCAAGTACGGGCCGCCGCAAGAGCAGCGAGCCATGCCGCAGCAACGGCGCCGCACTCATGGCGGGAGCAAGCAAACATACGGGCAGTGCTCACCGTGGCAAGGGAGCTGCTGCGATGCAGGCTGATGGAAAGCGGTCGAGATACACTGCTGGAGCGTGTTGCCGAGCTGCTGGATGCAGCAGCGTCGGGAGCACCACCCTTCTGCTATCGACTTCCTCCTCAGGCCACTATAGGGCAACGCGGTGAACCTCACCACAGCCGCGCGCCAGCAACTACGCCCGAGGGCTTCATCAACATCAGCACGGCTAGCGGCATAGGGGGCTCTGTCGCCCCCATGCCGCCCGCGACAAGCACGAGCGCAAGCGTCGCTTTCCATGGTCCCAGCCGGATTCCACGCTACCATCCTTAGGACGCCACCCTGGGCCGAGCAACGTGGAGCGTGGGGCACCACGGCGAGGTGTTCGGGGTGACGGCCCCGGAGGCCTACGTGCCCCGCATGATGGACCAAGAGTACGCACCGGAGGACGACCCCGGCTCATTCTTTGGATTAGATTGGGGAGAGGGGGCGCTAGGAGCCGAAGCCTTCCAAGAACCAACGGAGAACCATGACAATTGCGCTGGCAACGGCAACTATAGGATACCGCTAATCTCTCAGGAACAGGCTTATGCTAACCATGGGCTACAGATGAATCAGGTTGCAGCGTCGATTGAGGACCCTGGCATGGCAGCACCCGTTCCAACAAGGGGGACACGCTGGGGGCTGCCAGATGGGAGCCAGGAGCAAGGCCCCTCCCCGCGGCGCACGACGCCTGGCGACACCCGGAGGTAGGCCCTCTGCCGGGGAGGCCTCGACAACCCTTCCCCCGGCAGAGGACCTGTGGTCACCGAGGGCACCGCTGGCGTCCTCTTTCCCTCCTTTGTGTCATCCCGGTGACCGGTCGGCTCAAAGGAGGTCAAGGGTGGCGCAAGGCGGGGCCCTCGTCTGGTGATATGAAGCAAGGCCGGTACCTGTGAAGAAGGCCCAGTGCCTGTGAAGATCGCCGCCCGTGACACTCTCACGTAATAATGAGTTGGGCTGTACACGCCCCGGAGTCTCAGGGGTGCTGACCTCAGGCCCTGGGGCTCCCTCCCACGCCTAATGGCAGCACTTAGCTCCGCGCTGGTGAGAAGACTCGAAGACCAGAAGACTAGACTAGGTGTCGGACGCGGCCTTTTGCTTTGGATCTCTCTTTCTATTGCTTTGCTTTGTGGATCTGGATTTGAGTTGAAGCTGAGTTTTTATCGATGCGCGCGGGGGGAGCCTTTTCTCGTTCGAGCAATTTCTTGCCTTCTGGATCTCGTTTTGTCTGGGACTCATGTCCGACGCCTTCCCCTCACGAGCTCCTCGCGAGCGGGACTGCGCGAAGCACGCGCACGCCAAGCGCGTGCTAGCACTGCAACTGGTGATCACCTCTCGTGGGGCCCCTTCTGACGGGGCGACAAGCTCCGCAGGATTCTTAGAAACTCGACGCCTTGCGACCCAGCTCAAAGCTAGTGCTGACTAAGGTAAACCATGACAGAGAACTCGCACTTGGATTCATTAGTCCGCGAGGATACAAACTCACACCGCATAGGAAAGTAAAACTACAATTTGCTTACATGAGGGGCTCCCCCTCCCAAAATGCTCTTACTAGTTTTCCAAGGGCCATGCCCGAGCTTCGTGTGCAGGATGAAACGACAGGAGAACATGGGATCAGCCAAAAATGTCGCTCGCTACATCACCCGCGGACGCGTCACTCGCGTCATCATCGTCTTCATCGGCATCGTCGCCGCCACCGGCGACGCCCCCGACGCCGTCATTAACCACGTCGCCTTCGTCTACGGCAACCACCACCGCGTCATCTTCCGAAGTGAAGGCCCTGACCAACGCGTCCACGTTGTCTTCAACCCAACGCGCTAGGTCGTCCCGGATGACTGTGGGAACGGGGGCGATGGCAGCGTCAAAATCAAAGTTGGGGTCAGCATTCAAAAAGTGGCTGAAAACACGGGAGAAAATGCGCTCAAGCAGGCCACGCCCCCTTTCCTCCACAAGCTGGCGAGCCCTGGTAGATCGAGCCTCCAGGTGCGTCACCACCTCAGTGAAGAAGATCAAATGGCTGGCATAGTCATTCGAGTGAGGGGCCAGCACCTCCACGTCACAAATATGGCCCAGGGCGGTGTTGGCCCTGTTCCGGAGATCCTGAAGCATAGGAGCATGCTCGCGCTCCGGCATTCGTTGTTGGAGCACTTCCTTCGTGTTCTGTCGTGCAATGGCCTCAGCGTCATCAAACCGCCTACGAAGGGAGCGCAGCTCGGCGCAGGCGGAGGCCAAGTCTGCCTGCGCCGTAACCAGGGCGGCGGCCGTGGCCTCCGCGTGCCTCTCAGCCTCATTCAACCTGGGCCTGAGGGCAACGGCCCTGCCCGCATCCTCCGTACCCATGAGCTTCAGCTTCAGGTCATACCTACCCTCTAGGTCCGCGCGAACCTCGGCCACCCGGTGATTCACCTCCTCCTCAACTCCGGCCTCGCGAGCCACGACGACATCTTCTGCTTGAGAAACTTGGTGCTCCCTCGTCTCCAGTCACTCAAGCTCGAGGCTGCACTCCACGGCTTCCAGAGCCAGCGTCTCACCGCGCTTCCGGACCTCCTCATCCTCCACGGGCGTTCCCCTCAGCGATGCAAGAGCGGCCCTGCGCGCCTCCACCTGCTGCTCAAGGGACGTGCTCCAGGCCTGGAGCTCCGACGCGCGTTCCACCGCAGCCTCGCGGCGGCGGTCAGCCTCGCGAGCCTCTTCCAAGGCTCGCGAGCGGGCTTCATGGGCGACCTTGAGGGACGCCTCGGCCTTCGCATTCTCAAGGTCGCGCTGATAGCGACTGAGGTTGATGGCCACCCTCAGCTTGCACCGCTCCTCCACTAGCCGGAGACCTTCAACCTCAAGGTGCGAGTCTACGCCCGTGAGCTCTTCACCAAGTTGGCTCATCGCGCCCATCGCCTCCTGGAAGAGCTCGTGACGAACCATGCAACGCCCGTGCTCGAGCTCGAACACTCGACCCTCCTTGTCCTCCACCTCGGGGGCTACGGGCGGGGCGCCAAGCAGCACGCCACCCCCGGGCAGGGGGCTGGGGGCTGACGCCGCACCTGACGCCAGCCCGTCCTCGTGAGAAGCCCAAGCCGACTGGGGCTCGCTGCTTGAAGAGGAACCAAAGATCGAAGCCAACCAGCTGCTGCCCATGAGCAAAGGAGGAGCCTTGGGCACTGATGACCCACAAGTATAGGAGATCTATCGTAGTCCTTCCATAAGTAAGAGTGTCGAACCCAACGAGGAGCAGAAGGAAATGATAAGCGGTTTTCAGCAAGGTATTCTCTGCAAGTACTGAAATAAGTGGTAACAGATAGTTTTGTGACAAGATAAATTGTAATGAGCAACAAGTAACAAAAGTAAATAAAGTGCAGAAAGGTGTCCCAATCCTTTTTGTAGCAAAGGACAAGCCGGAACAAACTCTTATAATAAGAAAAGCGCTCCCGAGGACACATGGGAATATCGTCAAGCTAGTTTTCATCACGTTCATATGATTCGCGTTCGGTACTTTGATAATTTGATATGTGGGTGGACCGGTGCTTGGGTGCTGTTCTTGCTTGAACAAGCATCCCACTTATGATTAACCTCTATTGCAAGCATCCGCAACTATAACAAAAGTATTAAGGTAAACCTAACCATAGCATGAAACATATGGATCCAAATCAGCCCCTTACGAAGCAACGCATAAACTAGGGTTTAAGCTTCTGTCACTCTAGCAACCCATCATCTACTTATTACTTCCCAATGCCTTCCTCTAGGCCCAAATAATGGTGAAGTGTTATGTAGTTGACGCTCGCATAACACCACTAGAGGCTAGACAACATACATCTTATCAAAATATCAAACGAATACCAAATTCAGATGACTAATAATAGCAAGACTTCTCCTTTGTCCTCAGGAACAAACGTAACTACTCACAAAGCATATTCAGGTTCATAATCAGAGGGGTAATAATATGCATATAGGATCTGAACATATGATCTTCCACCAAATAAACCAACTAGCATCAACTACAAGCAGTAATCAACACTACTAGCAACCTACTAGCACCAATCCCGGACTTTGAGACAAGAATTGGATACAAGAGATGAACTAGGGTTTGGAGATGAGATGGTGCTGGTGAAGATGTTGATGGAGATTGCCCTCTCCCGATGAGAGGAGCGTTGGTGATGACGATGGTGATGATTTCCCCCTCCTGGAGGGAAGTATCCCCGGCAGAACAGCTCTGCCGGAGCTCTAGATTGGTTCCGCCAAGGTTCTGCCTTGTGGCGGCGGAGTTTTATCCCGAAAGGTTCCTTCTGATTTTTTTCATTGAAAGACTTCATATAGCAGAAGATGGACGTCGGAGAGCCACCAGGGGGCCCACGAGGTAGGGGGCGCGCCCTAGGAGGGGGGCGCGCCCCCCACCCTCGTGAGCAGGGTGTGGGCCCCCTGGACTTCATCTTTGGCGAGGATTTTTCTTTATTTAATTTAAGATATTCAGTGGAGTTTCAGGACTTTTGGAGTTGCGCAGAATAGGTCTCTAATATTTGCTCCTTTTCCAGCCCAGAATTCCAGCTGCCGGCATTCTCCCTCCTTATGTAAACCTTGTAAAATAAGAGAGAATAGCCATAAGTACTGTGACATAAAGTGAAATAACAACCCATAATGCAATAAATATCGATATAAAAGCATGATGCGAAATGGACGTATCAACTCCCCCAAGCTTAGACCTCGCTTGTCCTCAAGAGAAAAGCTGATAACAATAAATATGTCCTCATGTTTAGAGGTAGAGGCGTCGATAAAAATAAAATACGGACATGAAGGCATCATGATTATTCTCATAACAGCAACATATATAGATTTTTTCATATGATTACTTATGTTCAAGTGATGATCTATTCACAATGCAAAAGTATGAATCAGAAACCTTATTGGGCTCCAACAAACTATAATCTCAGTCATTGAAGCCATTGCAATTTATCATAACATCGGAAAGAGTCTATGACAGAGCTTAAAAGCAAGTCCACATACTCAACTATCATCTAGTCCTTCATAATTGCTAACACTCACGCAATACTTGTGGTTATGAAGTTTTAATCGGACACAGAGAAAGATAGGGACTTATAGTTTTGCCCCACAACCTTTTACCTCAAGCGTAATGTCAACAATAATAATTCATGCTCCCCTACATCCAATTAGATATATATATATCATGTTCTTTCCAACATGCTGAGCTTGCCAAAGGATAAAATGAAAAAGGAAAGGTGAAGATCACCGTGACTCTTGCATAAGGTAGAAGATAATAATAAAGGATAGGCCCTTCGCAGAGGAAGCAGAGGTTGCCATGCACTTTTATGGTTGGATGCACAAAGTCTCAATGCGAAAGAACGTCACTTTATATTGCCCTTGTGATATGAACCTTTATTATGCAGTCCGTCACTTTTATTACTTTCACATCAAAAGATCGTATAAAGCTTATTTCTCCCACACCAATCAATCATACATATTTAGAGCAATTTTTATTGCTTTGCACCGATGACAACTTACTTGAAGGATCTTACTCAATCCATAGGTAGATATGGTGGACTCTCATGGCAAAGCCGGTTTAAGGGTATTTGGAAGCACAAGTAGTATCTCTACTTAGTGCTGATAATTTGGCTAGCATGAGGGGGAAAGGCAAGCTCAACAAGATAGAGGATCCATGACAACATACTTTATCTCAGATATAAGAAAGACATAACTCATTACGTTGTCTTCCTTGTCCAACATCAACTATTTAGCATGTCATATTTTAATGAGTGCTCCCAATCATAAAAGATGTCAATGATAATATATCCATATGTGAAACCTCTCTTTCCTTATTACTTCCTATTAATTGCAACGATGACCAAAGCTATGTCTGTCAACTCCCAACAACTTTTAATCACCATACTCTTTCTATGTGAAGTCATTACTCTCAATAAGATCAATATGAACTCTTTGTTTCTTTTTATTCTTTCTTATCTTTTCTTTTATTCACCCAAGATCATGGCAAAATAATCAAGCCCTTAACTCAACACTAATCTTTATTATATATAGCTCACGGACTCGATTACAAAGAGAGATCATAAAGCAAAACTCAAAACTAGATCATGCCATAAACTTTATTCTACTAGATCAAGATACTACTAATAGGATCGAACTAAGAAAAACGGTAAAGATAGGAGTTGTGATTGTGATACGATACCGGGGCACCTCCCCCAAGCTTGGCAGTTGCCAAGGGGAGTGCCCATACCCATGTGATTATGTCTCCTTCTTTGTTGTTGGTGTAATATTCTTGGCGATGATTCCCCTCAGGATGCGGTTCTCCTCCTCGAGCTTATTGACTTGCTGCTTGAGGTCCATTATTTCCTTATGAAGCTTTCCTGTGACAGCTAAAGCTCCTTGCACCCAAGGGTGTTGCATAGCTGCGGGAGAACAAGTGACACTCCTCTTCTTATTTTCATAAGAAAGAAATCTAACATTGGAAGGGATAACCGAGTTTGGAATAGCTGAGCTCTGTAGTTCCCCCATCGTGAACCCAGCTCAGAGGCGAGAGGTGACTTCTTGATCCTCCATGGCATCTACCCTCATCAAGTCAGCCTCCATCTCTTCCTCCGTTGCTGGCCCAAAGTGGTGAGCGTCGCTGTTTGCCCTTGGTTCCGGTGCCGGATTAGATACCCGGCTCTCCCTGATTGACTCTTGAGAAGACATCTTGCTCTAATCTGCAGCAGCAACAGCTCGAAAACAAAAACAGAGGATATTTGCGTGATACGGGAGTCAAAACCTTCCGGAGAATATATAATGAATTTTTACCGACCAAAATACGTAACGTGCAAGAAAACGGAGTCCGGAAGGCACACGAGGTGCTCACGAGGTAGGGGGCGCGCCCAGAGGAATAGGGCGCGCCCACCACCCTCGTGGGGCCCTCGTGTCCTTCCTGGACTGCTACTTATTTTTCTATTTTTCTAAATATTCCAAACGGAGAAATATTGTCTTAAAAATTGTTTTGGAGTTGGTTTACTTACCGTACCACATACCTATTCCTTTTTGGAGTCTGAAACGGTCTGGAAAGTGTCTCTTATGTATTCCTCCGGGGTTACGGTTTCAATAATATTGGTTTCAACATTTATGGGATTACCTGAGATATAATGTTTGATTCTTTGTCCGTTTACCACCTTCGGATTTGTACCTTCGAAGTTGTTGATCTTTATGGCACCAGAACGATAGACCTCCTCGATAACATAGGGGCCTTCCCATTTAGAGAGAAGTTTTCCTGCAAAAAATCTTAAACGAGAGTTGTATAGCAATACATAATCACCTACATTAAACTCACGCTTTTGAATCCTTTTGTCATGCCATCTTTTAAATTTTTCTTTAAAGAACTTGGCATTTTCATATGCTTGGGTTCTCCATTCATCAAGTGAGCTAATATCAAATAACCTCTTCTCACCAGCAAGTTTGAAATCATAGTTGAGCTCTTTAATAGCCCAATATGCCTTATGTTCTAGTTCGAGAGGTAAGTGACATGCTTTTCCATAAACCATTTTATACGGAGACATACCCATAGGATTCTTATATGCAGTTCTATATGCTCATAATGCATCATCAAGTTTCTTGGACCAATTCATTCTAGACCTATTAACAGTCTTTTGCAAAATTAATTTGAGCTCTCTATTGCTCAATTCTACTTAACCACTAGACTGTGGGTGATAAGGAGATGCAATTCTATGATTAACGTCATATTTAGCAAGCATTTTACGGAAAGCACCATGAATAAAGTGTGAACCACCATCAGTCATTAAATATCTAGGGACTCCAAACCTCGGAAAAATAACTTCCTTAAGCATTTTAATAGAGGTTTTATGATCAACACTACTAGTTGGAATAGCTTCTATCCACTTAGTAACGTAATCAACAGCCACTAGAATATGTGTGTATCCATTAGAGGCAGGAAAAGGTCCCATATAATCAAAGCCCCAAACATCAAACGGTTCAATAACAAGTGAATAATTCATCGGCATTTCTTGACGTCTACTGATATTACCAATTCTTTGACATTCATCACAAGACAAGACAAAATTACGGGCATCCTTGAAGAGAGTAGGCCAATAAAAACCAGATTGCAATACCTTATGTGCAGTTCTGTCTCCAGCGTGGTGTCCTCCATAAGCTTCGGAGTGACACTTGCGTAGGATCTGTTCCTGTTCATGCTCAGGTACACAACGTCTAATAACACCATCTACTCCTTTATAAAGATGTGGGTCATCCCAAAAGTAATGTCTCAAATCATAGAAGAACTTTTTATTTTGTTGGTATGTGAAGCTAGGTGGTATAAACTTAGCAACAATATAATTAGCATAATCAGCATACCAAGGAGTACTACGAGAAGTACTTATAACATTTAATTGTTCATCAGGAAAGCTATCATCAATAGGTAGTGGGTCATCAAGAACATTTTCTAACCTAGACAAGTTGTCTGCAACGGGGTTCTCAGCTCCTTTTCTATCAACAATATGCAAATCAAATTCTTGTAGCAAGAGAACCCATCTAATGAGTCTAGGTTTAGCATCTTTCTTTTCCATAAGGTATTTAATAGCAGCATGATCAATGTGAATAGTTACTTTAGAATCAACAATATAAGGTCTGAACTTATCACAAGCGAATACAACTGCTAAAAGTTCTTTTTCAGTAGTAGCATAATTTCTTTGAGCATTGTCTAGAGTCTTACTAGGATAATGAATACATTTAATTTCTTATCAACTCTTTGCCCTAGAACAGCACCTACAGCATAATCACTAGCATCACACATAATTTCAAAGGGTAAATTCCAATTAGGTGGCTGAACAACAAGTGCAGAGACTAATGCTTTCTTAAGTATTTCAAATGCTTCTACACAATCATCATCAAAGACAAATGGTATATATTTTTGTAATAAATTAGTCAGAGGCCGAGAAATTTTTGAGAAGTCCTTAATGAACCTCCTATAAAATCCGGCGTGACCAAGGAAACTTCTTATACCTTTGATGTCCTTGGGACATGGCTTCTTTTCAATAGCATCGACCTTGGCTTTATCAACTTCAATACCTCTTTCAGAAACTTTGTGCCCCAAGACAATACCTTCATTAACCATAAAGTGGCACTTTTCCCAACTCAAGACAAGATTAGTTTCTTCACATCTCTGCAAAACTCGATCAAGATTGCTCAAGCAATCATCAAAAGAGGAACCATAGACGGAAAAACCGTCCACAAAAACCTCACAAATCTTTTCACAAAAGTAAGAGAATATAGCCATCATGCATCTTTGAAAGGTAGCAGGTGCATTACATAGACCAAAAGGCATACGTCTATAAGCAAAAGTACCAAATGGGCATGTAAAAGTAGTCTTTGATCGATCTCTAGCCAATACAGGTATTTCAGAGAAACCAGAATAACCATCTAGAAAGCAGTAGTGTGTATGTTTGCATAATCTTTCTAGCATTTGATCAATAAAAGGTAAGGGGTAATGATCTTTCTTAGTAGCTTTATTTAATTTGTGGAAATCAATTACCATCCTATTACCTGTGATAATTCTTTGTGGGATCAATTCATCTTTATCATTAGGAACAACAGTAATACCTCCCTTCTTAGGGACACAATGGACAGGACTTACCCACTGACTATCAGCAACGGGATAAATTATACTTGCCTCCAGAAGCTTGAGTATTTCTTTTCTTACAACTTCTTTCATTTTAGGATTCAGACGTCGTTGAGGATCACGAACTAGTTTGGCGTCAGCTTCCAAATTTATTTTATGTTGACATAGAGTGGGACTAATGCCCTTAAGATCATCAAGAGTATATCCAATAGCAGCACGGTGCTTCTTCAGAGTTTTCAATAATCTTTCTTCTTCATGCTCTGAAAGGTTAGCACTAATAATAACAGGATATATCTTCTTTTCATCAAGATAAGCGTATTTAAGATTATCAGGCAACGGTTTAAGCTCAAACACGGGATCACCCTTGGGTGGAGGAGGATCCCCTAAAATTTCAACAGGC
Organism: Triticum urartu; assembly: GCF_003073215.2. NCBI lineage: Eukaryota > Viridiplantae > Streptophyta > Magnoliopsida > Poales > Poaceae > Triticum > Triticum urartu. The sequence continues at coordinate 160,346,766 of NC_053024.1, forward strand.
AAATTGTGTTGCAGAATAGGTTCTTGTTTAAAGAATACTTCATCTATTTCCCTTCTTTCATTCATGAACATATCATTTTCATGGTCTAGCAAATAGTGTTCTAAAGGATCACTAGGAGGTACGACAATAGAAGCAAGACCAATAATCTCATCCTTACTAGGTAATTCTTCCTCACGATGTTGTTTACTGAATTTAGAGAAATTAAACTCATGAATCATATCATCCAAGCCAATAGTAACAACATTCTTATCGCAGTCTATCCTAGCATTAACAGTGTTCAAGAAGGGTCTACCAAATATAATAGGACAAAAGCTATCTTGTGGAGAAGTAAGAACAAGAAAATCAGCAGGGTATTTAGTTTTCCCACACAAGACTTCAACATCTCTAACAATCCCAATTGGTGAAATAGTATCTCTATTGGCAAGTTTAATAGTGACATCAATACCTTCTAACTCAGTAGGTGCAATTTCATTCTTAATTTCTTCGTATAAAGTATGCGGTATAACACTAGCACTCGCACCCATATCACATAAGCCATAATAACAATGATCTCCTATTTTAACAGAAATAACAGGCATGCCTACCACAGGTCTATGTTTATCTTTAGCACAAGGCTTAGCAATTCTAGCAGTTTCACCATCGAACTGAATAACATGCCCATCAATATTATCAGACAAGAGATCTTTAACAATAGCAATATTAGGTTCTACTTTAACTTGCTCAGGAGGTGTATAAGTTCTAATATTGCTTTTACGAACAACAGTTGAAGCTTTAGCATGATCCTTTATTCTAACAGGGAAAGGTGGTTTCTCAACATAAGAAGTAGGAACAATAGGATCATTATAAGTGACAATCTTTTCTTCAACTTTAATAGGTGCAGCTACTTTTACTTCTACGGG